>NW_007245722.1:212588-285428 GCF_000164805.1 Carlito syrichta
CTGGCTGGGGGCGGCGGCCGGGAAGGGGGCGCCGGGTGTCCTGCTTGTCCTGAGGGCGGAGGGAGTGCGTGCTCCCGAGGGCGCCAGCTTCCAGTCGCCTCCCACCCGTCCTCGGGAGGATGCGCTGCGGGCACGGGCGTGTTCCAAAAAGTGCATGCGGCCGGGACGCTGTAGCACTGTCAGTTGACGTGACTTTTGGGTATTATTATTATTATTTTTAATGTGTAGTGACTTGAGAAAAGTATTTTCCAGCTTGTCATGGGTGATAGATTTATGTAGGATTTCAGTATCAGTATTGCAGTGAGTAAATTTCCGTGGTTGGTGCAGCCTTGCAAATAAGTGACCACCTGTCCACGTGCTTGAGGTCTGAAACTGTTCATTTTGAGCAATTTCTCTGAGATCAGCTGACTGCTGATTATAATCATACTAGGCCATGTACAGGTGTATTCTAAATTGGTAGGCAGAGATAAGAGCTAATGTTGAACAATTTACTCCTTAACGAGCTTTCCATCTTTGTGGTCATCTGTTATGATTAAACTCACCTCTTAATACGATAACATACTAGCTTTATTTATAGTATTAATATGTGTTCGTTTACATACTTAAACATAATTGTAGATATAATTTCAGAACCATTTAGTTTGGTTCTAAAGTTGGAGAATTAGGAACATAATAGGCATTGCTGAGAACTGATTGTTTGCCAGGCTGGTGCCAAAATGGTTTGTGTGCTTTATCTTGTTTAATCTTCAGAGTTAACTTTTTGCATAAACATATTTTGCAAAAAATATTTGAATATATGAGTTGGATTTGAATGTGACCAAACGTGGAATGTGAACATTATTTATTTCTGCTTATGTAAAATAAGGGTATTGGCCACATAAAATGACCCATAGAGTAAATGAATGTGATTTTCACGTTGGAAAAGGCTTTACAAATTCATAGAACTGCAATTAGTCCCTTTATTGCATAGTTTCCAAAGCCCATATGTCTTATTTACTTTGGTTTCCATTATGTAATGCTGTCCCCAATGAACTGGCTATGCTAGGACATAGGAAAAAGGTAAATGTTGGGAAAGCCCTAATGGCCTCTTCTTAAACGGCCGCCTCTTTCCATATTTAATTTCTAAGTGACATTCCTAATTAAAAGTGAACAAATGGTGTAATGAAACAAGACTAATTTTCTAATACTAAACTAAGGAAAGAAACAGCAGGCTGGCTATTTGTTCTTGAGTATAAAACCATTTTGCTGGGCGTACGAATGTTAAGGATGTTAGATTATTTGCATTGTAGGTAGTTGTGAAAGATATGTGTGCCTAAATTTTCAGTTTGTCTTTAAATATCTTAAACATATGCTCACTGTTGAGTCCAGTACTTGTGCATTAATGAGTTTTTTTATTGGATTTAATGAAGCAGTGTTGGCTTCCTTAATAAGTTTATTTCGACTATGTTTCCAAAGATGCAATGTATTGATTTCTATAGGCATGACTGTTCTAATTGTCATTGATTCTGAGATGAGGGTGGATTCAACAGTTTGCATCTTGTGAGAGGAAGGCTTGGAAGGACTGGAGAGAATGAGGAAAGTGCTTGGAGATGTGTCTTCTTTGTAATTAAAGCATTTTGGACTTACCTATTAGAAATGGCCCATCATTGCCAGGCTTGGTGGCTCAGCCTGTAATCCTACACCTTGGGAGGCTGAGGTGAGTGGATTGCCTGAGCCCGCGGGTTCGAAACCCGCCTGGGCAACTTGGTGAGACCTCATCTCTACAATAAATCAAAAAATTAGCCGGATGTGGTAGCACACGCCTGTAGTTCCAGCTACTTGGAAGGCTGAGGCGGAAGGATCGCCGGAGCCCAGCAGGTTGAGGCTGCGGTGGCCGGGAGCGGCCACTGCACTCCAGTCTGGGCGACAGAGTGAGACTCCAACTCAAAAAAAGAAAGAAAGAAAAGAAAAGAAATGGCCCATCATTGGGAAAAGGAAAAGATTGAGAACGCTTTGCCAGTCAGTACTTGCAAGGGGTTTCTTTACCTAAAGTCATTTCTTTGGGGAGTTGATGAGTGAAGCATTGTCATCAATAGAAGGATTTAGAAAAAGATGAATGTGGGGTTTTTTTGGAGTTAATTTGTGACTGATTCTTGCCACCACATGCATCTTCAGGCACTTTACCAGCTTTGGTATTTGTGGACAGTCACTAGGAGATGAAACAAGGAAGGGAAACAAGGTAGAGGTGGGCGGGGAAAGCAAAGCACAAGGGTGTACAAGCAAAGTGTCATGAGGCTTCGATATGGACAAAATTTATGATCTAGCCTCCATGTGTCTCTGTTATGAAAACCATTCCAATAATATTGACTGGATGTGTTTGTAAATCTCTTACATGTTATTTGTATCAAGAAGTATGAAGACTATCCCTTTATATGCTTTATAAGCAATGCAACAGGTTTAGAATACAGTATATTACAGTACATGATAAATTACTGAATTTCTCATGACAGCTATTTCTGTCTGTCTCTGTTGGGAAGCCAAGTGACTATAAAAACAGCATTGGCTCCTGTCTGTAAACAATTTAAGTGACATTGTGTTTTCTGTGATATGAAGACGAGCCCTTGTCATTCCTCACTTCAAAACTTGGCTCTCGTATGGAGCACCCTTTAAGCTCCTTGAGTGCAGGAACTTTTCTGCTTCACTTGTCTTTTTCTCTGGGTCTAGGACAGAACCTGGCAGGTGGAAGTTGTCTGTAAATATATGTGAAGTGAACAATACCTTAGACCCCTCTTCCCACTAGTGCAGATCCCACTTTCTGCGGGTGCAGGGCCTTTCCAGCCTCCCCTTCTCCACAGGATCTGCAGCCCACGATGAGCTTGTCCCATGTTAACTGTTTATACCACTCTCTTTGGCATTTAATCTTTTATGGCTATATATTGTTACATAAGTGTTTCATGTATTTTGTTTCTCCACCCAAAATATAAGCTTCTCGAGGCCAGGGGATATATATTTTGTAAATACTGTTTTTGAGAACTGCCTTGGTGTTTAGTATAAAATATATGCAGAGTAGGTTTATGTTTACCTATTGAGCAAGTGTTACATGCCTTGGGGAAAGAAACATTAAAGATACCCAAAATACAGAGTAATGTTTTAGTTGGGCAAACCTTGGATACACATGTGAAACAGTAAGAATTTGGAGCTAAATAAAACAAAATAGTAATGAGAGCTAGCAATTATGTAATATTTAAAATGTGAATCTCACAATAATCTTCTGAAGTAGATATGATTATCATCTCATTTTCAAATGAGGCACAGCAAAGGGATTCAGTTTCTTGCCCAAGATCATACTGCAAGTGAGAAGTAGTAGCCAGTCTGGCTCCAGCATCAGTATGGTTTTTCTGGGGAGTTTTCCTTTATACTTCAAAGGAAGATCTAAACATTTGCACTACTTTCACAGCTATAAAAGATACTCTTTTTGCCATTTTAGAGTATCAAAAAAAGATTGCAGTGACTCTAAGCTGCAGAAATAATGCTGGATTTTCCAGATAGAAGAGATTGATAACAAAATGGTTAAGGGAACACTGTATATTGAAATGACAGAGGAGAGAAACTGGATTTTGAATCTGAAAGCTGAATGAGGATTCTAAGTCTTTGTAGATGTTGAATTCTAGGATAGTGAGTCACTGAAACATAGGACAATGACTTTTTAAGTTACTAACTTGGTGTCATAAAATAATATTGAATTCAACTTGATACCTTACTGCATTTCTTTTTTTAAACACTTACTAGATTTGAAACTCTAGTGGTAGGAATGTATTGTAATGTGGGTGTTTCCTGTGCACTTCTGTCCACTTGCTTTGTTCTTTGTGGAATCTTGATCCACCTTTTCAGCTTGTATTGATCAATAGAGAACACTATTTGGATTAGGAGTCCTCTTCAAACCAAGTAATATGTTTTTGGTGGAAAAAAAAAAAAGTAAAGTTGTGCAGTTGATTTGGTGACACACCTGGAATGAATTCTACAGCATGAAGCTGTGTAAAATTAGCTGAAGGCCTACAGACAAAATTCAACAAGATGAAAAAACGGTATTCTCTGAAAGTCCTCCTGTATCTCCCTTTTGTTGGGCGCTGGCAGTGCTATTTTGAGGGCATTGAGGGTCAACAGAGTCACTGAATCCAAGTGACTTCATGGATGGGGGAGTATATATATCATCACACCTGCTGTCCAAGAATCAGAGGAGGAAGTGCCTTTGAAGGAAGCATGGGCTGCAAGCCTGGCAAGCGACCAGGGAGGACACACGCAGGTACGGTATTCTGTCTTATAAGTCACTTCCCCTGGGAAGGATGTCATGCCATTTGTCTTGAGGGTAGCTCATAATTTGAGTCATTGAAGAAATGACATTCTGCTTTCATTTTAACATCCATATTTTAGAATGGCCTGCATAAAAGTAACTTATAATTATGACTATTATCCTATGGCTGTGTTCTCTTTAAGTGTCTGAGAAACTAATTTGGAATGTTTTTGGTGGGAAAAAGAAAAGTTAAGGAAATCTCTGTTGTTGTGTTTATCCAGTTAGCATGTTAAGCTTAATCTTAATTTTAGGCCCTTCCTTGAATGGGAAGTTTTTAGAGAAAGAGAAATGATGCACCGATTTATTTTAAGCCTATCAAGCCAGGATAGTTTAATGGAATCTCTACTACCCTCATTTTGTAAATTTTAGGGTTGGAGAGCTGGATTCTGAACATGATCTGGTTCTTTAACTAGGAATATACAGCAGAATGACCCAGGGTTTATCCTAAAATTAACAGATGTTTTTCACTTACCCCCAGAGATTCAAATTCAGTAGAGCTGCTGGATCAGGACCTGGGCATCTGTATTTTAAACCACCCTCCAGTCATTCTGGTGCCACCTCTCCTATTAGAACCAGCCTTGTATGTCATATTTAAGAAAACCCAGGCAAAGGGAAACGACTTGCCTAGAGTTGGTTCAGTGGTACCAAGCTTTAATCATCAGATAATACACAATTTCAGGATCTTATGACTGGAAGGAGTTTTTTAGGCCATCAATTCGGCAGTTTATTTTACAGCTGAATGTAAACTATGTTTGTTTATGCCATTTCTAAGAAAGATAGGAATGAACAGAAATAGTGTTTTCTCAAAGTCTAACTTATATCTTGGCTATGGTAAAGTCAGTTGCCAGAATTCCTGTACAGTTTTAACTGATTTTTTTTTTTTTAATTTTAGGAACTGTCAATTATTTGCAATATTTTTGTTGTATACTTTGGGCTACCCTTCTTAACTTTTGGAAATGTATATTTAAAGCTGAAGTGAACATTAAAATTTTTTATTTGAATTACTTATTGTTCAATCTTAGCTAAAATATAATATGTGAGAATTTGCACTATATTATTAGAGTTTATTTTTAATCTGGTTGATTTTTAACTTTTCTCTGTTTTAGGCATCTTACCTTGGAAACAGCATGGATGGCTTCCATGTCACCTTTGAATATGAGAGAATCTTAGCTTTAGCACATTCACAAGAGAGACCAATAGACCAGCTTATTCCTTCAAGAAGTCTTCTAAAGCCTGTGGCATGGCAGCTGCTTCCAGAAGTAAATAATAATGCCTGTGAGTGGACTGCATAGTCAAATAACTCATGAAAACAATCATGGAAGAAGGGCAAAAAAACGAAGAAAAAGCATGTTCCAGTATCATCCCCAATGTCACCCAGGATTTTTGAGCAACTGAAAGAAGATAGTTCTGAAAATATGAGTGACAAGACTCTAGCGTGTTTCTTCAGTTGTTTCTTACATTATCTTTATTAACCCATCCACTTTTATGCATAATATTTGAGTTGTTTTCCACTACTGCAGTAGCTGGTAATCTCCTTATGATCAGAGTTTTATTTTGTATGAATGAGAAAAAGTACATAACAGCAGTGGAAGAAGAAATAGGAATAACTCATTGGGATACTGGTTCCCAGAAATGATCTTCACTGAATAATTCCTAAAGGGTGTGGTGTGTTGATGAATCACTTCTTCATAATGATGTGCTGCCTTTTGTTCATATTCATTACTTTAGTTTCATCTTCCTTTATCTGCTCCTAGCCTCTGTATATGCCTACTTTTTGCCTGAACAATTTTGGCAATGAAGATCTGATTACCATATTTTAAACTGAAAAGTTTAAAAATAATTATATCTTTATAAATAGACCTTTGGTATAGTTGCTGTTCTACCCTAGGTTATTGTCTAGGTTCAGGAATAGAATAATTTCTACTCTTTCCAGCCTTGCTCTTCTTTACTATATTTATATTCTTGTTTAGTGCTTTGTTGTTCTCATTTTCTAGAGGGAAATGAAGGGTAATTTCTGTGTTCTATTTTCAGTTATCTGGGAGAGAGAACAACATGAGTAGTAGAGATGTATCAAAAATTTACAAAATCTCGTAGCCATTGTTTAAAATTTTCATCAAACTTCTTTTTAACTTGTAAGATGTAAATATACCTTCTTACCCTTTCCTTTAGTATTTTTGGGGAGGCAGCAAGAAACAAGAATTTCTCCAAATGCTAGTAAGTACAAAGAGAGAGGGGGGAAAACAGGTTTTGTGATTAACAAATGAAACAGCTGGTTGTTAAGGTCGTTAATGAGCATGTACACATTTTTGTAATAAATTAGTTTGGTGATTACAGTGAAGAATTCTTGTTATAAAACATCTTAACTAGCCGGGCTCGGTGGCTCAGCCTGTAATCCCGTGCCTTTGAGAGGCTGAGGTGAGTGGATTGCCTGAGCCTGCGGGTTCGAGACCCGCCTGGGCAGCAAGACCTCATCTCTACAATAAATAAAAAAATCAGCCGGGTGTGGTAGCACATGCCTGTAATTCTGGCTACTCGGAAGGCTGAGGTGGAAGGATCACCAGAGCCCAGCAGGCGAGGCTGCGGTGGCCGGGAGCGGCCACTGCATTCCCGCCTGGGCGACTGAGTGAGACTCCAACTCAAAAAAAAAACAAACAACAACAACAACAAATCTTAACTGTTTTTGGCTCTTCTTACGACTAAGTCAGTTGACCTCTTCAATCATTTTCTCTTCCATAAATTGAGGAAAGTTTTTGCTCTTATGAATCAAGTTTTACCCAACAGCAAGAAATATAAGCAAAAGAACAGATTTCTAATTTAATGAAGCAAACTTCTATAGAGTATTTGTTTTTTCCTGTCTTTCCCTGGTAGGCCTGTTTTACATCATTTCTTTTAACCCCCCTTCTACCCTGTCTGCTTACTTTTTGGTCCCACTGTAGCATTTTTCCTCCTCTGTCCAGAATTTCTTGTTTGTTTTTTATATTTTGCTGACTCCCTGCCTTTTCCATGATTTCGCCTCCCATTTAAAGTGCGTTCTAATCTCTACCCTCTCTTGATTTGGGTGTGCCTCCTTCCCAGTCTGCCACCTCCAGGCTTGTGCTGTTGTTGTCTCTCCTAACTCATTTCCTGCCTCTCACCCTCATTCCCGTCCACTCTTGGTCCATTCCTACCCTCTGCCTGTGGGTCCTTTCCTTCCTATGCCATGGTCTACGTCTGTCTGTGTTTCGTCCAGCTCTGATTCCTTTTCATCCCCAGATTGATGTTGTTTTTTTCCTGTACTTTCTCATCGTCGTGTATTTGCTCCTTGAGTTCTTTTTCTGTTTATGAGGGGGACCCCCCCAAAAAAAAATGAGTTATCTTTTGTAGCCAGGCCCCTTGTAGAACACTCAGAATTTGTTCCTCTGGATTAAACAGTCAACCGCAGTTTTTATCTGGAAGTTTTGAGAAGATTGTGTCATGGAAGTTGTGGCAAACAGGTGACTGGTTCTTCCACCATGACAATGCACCTGCCCACACTGCTCTGAGTGTTCAGCGGTTTTTGACCAAAAAAACCCCTCATAACGCACCCTTCCTATTCACCCAATCTTACCCTCAAGTGCCTTATTTCCCCCCCCTGGATGAAAAAAGTCTTTAAAGAGTAACATTTTGCTGATGTAGAAAAGGCGAAACAAAAATGGCAAAACCACTAAAAGGAATCCAAATTGATGAGTTCAAAAACTGTTTTGAGCAGTGGAAAAAACGTCCCTATAGGTGTATTGTTTCAAACAGAGAATACTTTGAAGGTGACTGAAGTTTAAACATGTAAGAATAAATATGCAGGCCGGGTGTGGTAGTTCACGCCTGTAATCCCAGCACTTTGGGAGGCAGAGGTGAGAGAATTGCCTGAGCCCATGGGTTTGAGACCAACCTACGCAACATGGTGAGACCTCGTATCTACAATAAATAAAATTTTTTTAAAAATTTAACTGGGCGAGGTGGCATATGCCTGTAGTTCAAGCTATTTGGAAGGCTGAGGTGGCCATGAGACTGGCCCTGCACTCCAGCCTAGGTGACAGAATGAAATTCTTACTCAAAAAAAAAAAAGAAGCAATACACAATTTTTTATAAAAAAGTTCCATGTTTTTTGGGGTCCTCTTTCATGTAGGTATTAATAGATGGATTTGTTGTCTGCCCTTACATAGAGCACAGATTCTTGTCATGTCTTTCCTGGGTAACTAGGAAGAATCTATTACTATTAACTTTTCTTGAAACATTGAACTTCCGGTGTTTCCTAAGAATTAGATTGGTGATTCTATAAAACAAATATTACTTTAAAGAAAGTTAAGATAGTCATGATGCGGTCATTTTAACTCTTTATTTAAGAGCTTGTGACAGTCTTTGTCTTGAAAGATTAAAGACCATCCAAAGCAAGTTTGGGGGTCAGGTGGGGTGAGGACAAGAAGAGAAAGGTATAAATGATAGAAAAGGACTCCTAGTTGATTTGTAGAAATGGAACAAAAGCCAAAACCACAGCTTTAGCATTTACTGGATGAAAAGTCCACTTCAAGAATAAAAAAGTATCAGTAATTCTGTTAACTAGTTTTAATTTGGGGTTATTTGTATATTTACATTCCCCTTGAAGTTTCAAGATCTTTAATATTTAACAAATCAGAGACGTAATCTTGTAAACATGTTGAGAGACTGAATGTCTCCTTCAGTATTATTACCTGTGTCATTTTGTAATTATACAGTAACAGCCTCCAAATTCCATTAACAGCTGGCCCTGTGAGTGTCTTGTGTGGGAAAGCTTATAAATTGTGTGATCTTGCCCCTCTGGACCCTGTAATAGTAATGAAAAGATAGCTTCTAGTAAGACTTTACCTTACGCTGTTGAGTCTTGGCTCATATTTTTCCTTTATTCTTGTAAATTCTATGAATATAGTACTATGCTGTCGTTTGGTTTTTATAATGTGTGTGCAGGTAGACTGGTATGAGTGCAGTTTTTAAACTTAAAAAAGAAGACCCTATACATCATGAATTGTGGTGTTTTAGATATTAAGAACAGCCCTACAAAGAAGAGTTGATCATATTGAATATTTTTGTGCCTGAGCCTGCCTTAATTGTGATGGCGGTTGTTTATGTATCTTGAAGCTAAAGGAATAGCTAATAGTCTGGTAATGGTCCTGTAATAGTTACTACCTGCAAGCAGATTGTAAAGAATGGCCACAAAGCCACAGTTAGGCTACTAAGAAAGCATTTATGTAGATGTACCAAGTCCAGCCTATGTTCTGAAGTTACAGAGGTGAACAAGGTATGGCCCATTTGCTCCAGAAGCTCATAATTGAATAGAGAATCATAATAAGTGAATGATTGCAATACAGTGTGGCAAATGCTAAGATAAACGTGTAGCAGCTTTTATAGGAATAGACTAATAGGGAGAGTCAGAAATTATAGGCCAGAACACTGAAAAAGGTATCTGTATGAGATGCCATTGTGGTTCCTTACTCAATTAGTTAAAGTTTGGAAAACTAAACAACCAGTAGAGAACATGGTATAGGAAAAAAGAAAATTTCTTTTGGGGAGTTATACTCTTATGAAGATAATATGACTGTTCAAAATGCTTGAAATTCCCATTATAAATTTGATTTTATGGTTTTTGAGAAAGCCAACTATATTATCTTATAGTCAACCACCTTTTTTATTTTTTTAACTTGTGTTTGTTTTTAGAGATGGTCTTGCTGTGTCACCCAGGCTGGAGTACAGTAGTACAATCAGCCATTGCAGCCTCAAATTCCTGGACTCAAGCAATCCTACTGCCTCAGCTTCCCAAGTAGCTGGGACTACAGGTGTGCACCACTACACCTGGCTGATTAAAAAAAAATTTTTTTTGTAGGGGTGGGATCTTGGTCTGTAGCCCAGGCTGGTCTTGAACTCCTGGGCGCAAGCAGTTCTCCTACCTCAGCCTCCCAAATTGCTAGGGTTACAGGCATGAGGCATCACACCTTGCTGCCTTTTTTTTTTTTTTTAATCAAAATAAGTTTATTTAGCTTGAGTTGTTTACCAGATGTCTTTCTCAATGAGTTTTGTCTCTTAAATCAAATTCATTCTTAAATAATTTAAAATTTGTAACAGTAGAGCACATTTGACAAAAATGTGCCACAAGCTTCTTTTTTTTTTTTGAATTGGAGTCTCACTCTGTCGCCCAGAAACAAATAACTTTGTTTCTGATTATGGCAATAATGAGACTCACTGGAGTGCAGTGGCCGCTCCCGGTCTTCATAATGACTGCCTCAGGAAAGCTGGAGTAAAATGTATTGGATACAGAAGTCTTAAAGTGCGTTATAAAATTAGTCAGTCTTTGCGCAGTTGTAATCCCTGCACTGGGTTATAGACACCAACCTGAATATAATTCCTGGGTATTATCTGTGTTTTGGAGACTTCAACAGAGTTAACTTTTTTGTTATTTTAAAAGATGTTTTAAATTAGCTTTCTTTAACAGAACCAAACTGAACAATCTTAAGTTTCTGATGTAGAAGAAATTGGCACTGTGGTTTGATATTTTATTTATGATTGATTATCTTCCTTAACTTATCAGGTCTTTAAAATATAGGTCTATGACCTGGACCATACGATAAATCAGGCTGAGTAAATTTTTCACTTGAATTGAAAAAATTCATTCTTCTGATTTGGGTTGCTTGACCTTGTAAAAATTCACTAATTTATTGCATGATTAGATTTGTCTGTTATATTGTAATTTTATGTGTATTTATAAGGTTTGTAATTGGAGTAATTAAAATATCAATATCAAAATAGAGCTACTAGCCCAGGATTTTGATAAAGATAAAAATATATATTTTATCTAAAACCTCTTTTAAAAGTTGTTAATTTTATTTTTAATCAAGAAGCTTAAATAAGTTTAGCGTATATTTTATAGCTGATTGTTAATTTGTATTGACATTATATTAATAGAGAGAGAAACTTATTCCCATTAAAAGGGAGACTTGGTGCATTAACATTCCAAAGATTATTTTAAGCTGGTTCTGATTAGAAAAGTGGCTTTCATTTGTGTTCTCTAGCTCAGTAGTCCTGTGGGCCTGTTAACAACAGCATATTTAATCACCATAATGATTGTCTTATTAGTAGAAATGTTTGGGAAATTGCCACAGATATTGTAGAGCGAGCTGAGGTCCTGACTTTGTTTTTCACTGCTCCCAGTTATGTTCTTTGAGAAACTAAGTTTTTCCTGAGAGTGCTTTATTTTTTCTTCTATTTTCATTTATTAAATTGTTAACAGTAATAGTTACTATTACAGAGCCTCAATAGGGCTAGGCTCTTGACATACGTTTAACTCTGCCTTTGCTTATGTAATTTTCTAATAAAATCTGATGTTTTGAAAGATATAGTATATACTTATATATAGTATACAGTGTGTTTATATTGATAAGTAAATAAATAAATGTTAGAAGTCTTCTCCAGATCAATAGGTTTGTTGTATTACATTTAAAAAATGAGAAAATGAAGGATGTGAATCACCTGAGGTCATGAGGCAAGTTAAAGTGATGAAACCAGGATTTTTATCTACATTTGATTCAATCTCATGCTTTCAGCCACTTTTCTAAAGTGCCTTTGAAATACTTTCCTTTAACAAAGTAAATTTTGACCGTTTTATAAATGCATATTGCTTTGAGTAGGAAGTACTCTGTTCTGTGCTGTACACCTATTTTTTTCCCCAAAGTAAAATAACTTTGTTTCTGATTATGGCAATAATGAGGCTCAATGTTAAGAGTGATTAATGCTTTTGTGGAAAAACAAAAGCAGAGAATACAGAAAGGCATAAAGAAGAGAATGGGAAACATCACTAATCTACCACCCAGTGGGTGACATTTTGATGTATCTAGTCTTGCTAACTCTTTGGTATAAACACATACACATATACTTTTAAAACAGATAGGTTCGTGTCACGCATACCTTTCTCCTCTCTCCCATTACTCTTTTCACCTCGTTTCATGCTGTCCTACTGGGAAGGAAAGCAGCACACATCTAGGGAGTAGGGCAGTTATGCTCACCTCTTTAATGGCAGAGAATCTGCATACATTATTTGGAATTCTGTATAGGAGATTTATCTGTCTCCTCCATTTCTTTATTCTGTCATTTATTTTGGTATATACTAGGAGATATTATATTTGAGATTATAATCCAGTATTGCTTTACTTATTGCTCAGATTGTCCCAGTGTTGTCACTAGGAGCCCCCTCAGTTGGCTCTTGTGCCCCCTGCCATACCCTGGTCATTGTGGGTCTGTGTGTTTTTAAAATAGCTGCCTGGTATTCCATTGCAAGAATATACTCTAATATACGTAGCCAGTCCCTTATTGATGGTCATTTAGGTATCAGATCTTATCACTGTTAAGCGGTCTTCAGAAGACATCTATGAAAATATTGTCTTATATAATGTATTCAAGGGAAAGGGCTGTGTTAAAGGGCCTGATCATTTTACATTTTATGTGGTATATGACACAGATGTCTTAAGCAGATTACTGAGGAGTGAATATTCTCACCTTACCTATGGAAAATAGTGGTGTATCTGTTACCGAAATTGCCTCCCTTCCTTTTTCTTTTTTTCCTGAAATCAGGGCTGGTGGCAGGTGTGGCACCAACCATCCTAAAGAGCTGCTTTGAGGTCACACACTGTCTGAGACACCTGTGCCATCTCAGTATACAGTCAGCTGCTGTAGACAGTTAAAAGAAGATGAATGTAGATGAAATTCAGAAAAAGGCAAACAACCTTCTTGGAGTGAAAATGCCAGGCCTGGTAGCAGCTTTTAGAAACAGGAAACTTTTTATTAGGTGAGGTGTATTTGCCTGGGATTATGCAGTAGCAAAAGCATTCAAGAATCTGCATTTCTGCATCGTTCAGAATTCCTTGTTATGTGGGTATATTTTATATCCTGTGCAAGGATATACAACATTTTTTTATGTTGGAAAATTTCAAGCATAAAGAAGATCCAGTTTGGTCTGTCAGTTTGTGGCCAATCTTATTTAAAACACCTACCCACTCTTCTGCTACTATGTTATTTCTCAGATAGTAAGTCTCTTCATGTATGAATATTTCAGTATATTAAAAAGGAAGAATGTTTTTTAACAGCATAATAGCAATACCCTTAAAAAATTCTATTTAGGAATATTTAATTATAAAAACTTCCAAATTTTGTATTTACCATGAATTAGAATGTGTGTGGCTTTACTGAAAATACAGCTCCTTGGTATACTCTCCCAAGGATTAGAGAGATTCCGTCTGCCAGACAGAATGGCCTAGGTTGTGGCTTTTATACAAATCTGTTGTCTGACTCTCTTAGTCAGAAAAATTGATTTAATCTCTTATGCAAGTCCTTCAGAGGCAGAGAGATTTCATAAGGAATGTATGGCAGATGTCTCATAACTGTGCATATTTGCTTTTTCTACCCTGATTAACTTTTACCTTGTCTGTCATGAGGAGGAAATTTCAAGGGCATATCACAACAAAAATTATTTTTCAGATTTCTCCATGTTAGCTGAAGCCATGGATGGGAATACAGTAGAGTGGTGGAGCCATTCCACTCATATCTGTGCAGAGGTTTTTGAGTATGAAGTAAGATTCGTGCATGGTATTTCCTGAGTTGGGACTTTGCCAAGCTTCACCATGTTAACATCATCACTGCATTTGCTTTAAAGAAGATAACTTCAGAGGAGAGAATACCTTTGATGCCAGAGATGATCCTGAAGGCAGAATGCACAGCAATTGCTCTGTTTTCTTCAAGCAGCACATCAAGTGGATTACTTGACTGTCTACGACTTAAAAGGGTGATTAAACTCCCAGTGTCTTAAATGTTATATTTTCTTGGGGTTTCACTTGGTCTTTAAAAGTAAGCAAGATGCTATTTCTCTCTAGAAAACAACCGTCTCAGAGGCTTTATGACCAAAATAACAATTTTCTTTTTAAACAACCATTTACTTATGTTGACTTTGTCCTAGAATTGCCTCTGTTTTTTGACATACTGTTAAAATATTCAGTGATCTAAATTGAAGATGGGATGGTAAAAAAGCGCAGAAATTTTCTTCTTCCTTTTTCTAAGTGAGATCAAACCAGTCTTAACTGCATGATTTTTATTTAAAGCCATTTTATTGCAAATAAATATTTGTCTCGCTAGCCAGTGCTGTTCATTTTATGCAGATTCATGTTTTACTCTAACTTAAGGTTAGATTTTTCTGCCTTGCATTTGACAACATTGCTGACTTTCCTTTGCCTGTTGCTCTTTCTTTTGTGAATAGTCTTTGTTATGGTCAATCAGCTTGACTTTCCTCCCGTTTGAGTTCCCTCATTGTATTAGTTTAGAATTTCAGCTCACTTTTATCTACTTAATTCCATTTAGTTAACACCTTATAAAGAGGAAAAATTAATATTAATTTTCTTATTGTTTATAAGCAAAAGTTGAAAGATTAATAAAAATAATCAGTCCCAAATACATTCCTGGCCAGGCATATTCAGTTATTCTAGCTAATGTTCTGTGAACGTTTGTGTACAAGTTTTTGTGTGCCTAAGTGTTCACTTTAGGTTCTTGGAAGAAGGCATGGTATTCAGCACAGCATGTTGTGAATGTGGATGTGGGCATATTTAAGTTCTAGCTGTATAGCATTTCACCAATTCTACCTATTTTAAGCTGCTTTTTAAATGCCTTTTGCATACAGCAATACTTTTTTTCTTAAAATCTACTTTGCTTTGAAATTTTCTTACTTTTCTTAACTTTGACACTGTTGCTACATGCCAGCTATGTGACTTTCTTCAAATGTCTTCTCTGCTCTGTCCATCAGTTTTCTTATCAGAAAAGTAAGGCTATAAATTACCTCATTGGACTGCTTGTTGAGTTAAATGAGATAGCTGTAGCACAGGGCACACAGCAACTGCTCTGTAACTGTTACTCCAGCCATCTTTTTCTCTCCAGCCATCAATGTATATCTTTCCTCTTTACACGTTTGTATCTTCACTTAGTTTGACAAAAATAGTTTATCTTAAATAAGTGATATTTCACATTTTCCCCCACACTTTCCCCCCCACACTTTTTAAAAACTTTTTTTTTCTTTTAGGAGATAGGGTCTGACTCTGTCACCCAGGCTGGAATGCAGTGGTGCAATCATAGCTTACTGCAGCCATTACCTCTCAGCTCAAGCTATCTTCCTGCCTCAGCCTCCCAAGTAGCTGGGACTACAGGTGCTTGCCACCACATCCAGCTAATTTTTAAATTTTTTGTAGAGATGGGGGTCTTGAACTCGTGGCCTCAAGTGATCCTCCCGTCTCAGCCTTCCAAAGTGTAGGGATTACAAGCATGACTCAGCACACCTGGCCAACTTTTTGTTTTAAAATGATTACATATTCATAAGCAGACCCTGAACATTTACTATAATACTATAAGAAAGGGATTGGCAGTAGCAGGATACTGCCGTGGTTGGGGGGGGCGGGGACACAACATCAATAAGGGTACCTGATCTCAAACCAGGCAAAGTGGGGACCAAAGGGAGGCCCAAACTTTATCTGTACGATGACTACTTGCATACCCAATCCTGAATTGTACCTCACATCTTTAAAATAAAATAAATTACTATGGATTCACAGGAACATGCAAAAGTTGTAAAGAGAAGTCCCATATACCCCTCACTGTTTCCCCCATTGATATAGCACAAGATCTAAAGCAGAAAACTGCCGTTAGGACGGTCCACAGAGCTTGTTCAGATCTCACCAGTTATCCATGCACTCATTTGTGTCTGTGCGTGTACAGGTTTCTGAAGTTGGATCACATATAGATTTGTGTGACAGACACCACAGTTAAGGTATTCATTGCCCCAAGGCTTTCCCTGGCTATACCTTCATAGTTGCCCCTAACCTCTGGTGACCACTGATCCATTCTCCTCTAATTTTATTGTTTTGAGAAAATGTAAATGGAATCATGCAGCATGTGAGCTTTTGAGATTGACTTTTTTTCACTCACTGTAATGTCCTTGAGATGCATTCGAGTGGTGTGTATCAATGGTTTGTTCATTTCTACTGCTGAGTAGTGCTCTATGACATGAATGTACCATTGTTTAACTGTTTGTTCATTGAAGGACATTTGGGTTGTTTCTAGATTTTACGAATAAATTTGCTGTGAACATTTGTGTACAGGTTTTTGTATGCACCTAAGTTTTCATTTCTCTGGGATAAATGCTTAAGAATGTGATCACTAGAGCAAAACTTGTAATTTAATGTACCATTGTAAGCTTTCTTGAAAATATGTGCTAATGCAGTCAGCAATTGTAGATATACAAAGGCAGTTATCGCTTAATACCAACCATTATGAAAAATACACATTGGGCCAGGTGCAGTGGCTTATACCAAAAAAATTAGCTGGGCCTGTAGTCCCAGTTACTTGGGAGACTGAGGAGAAGGATCACCTGTCCCTGAGAGGTGGAAGCTGTGGTGAGCCATTATCATGCCACTACACTCCAGCCTGGGTGACAGAGTGAGACCCTGACTCAAAAAATATAGATCTATATATGTATGTGTGTGTGTGTGTGTGTGTATTACCCTTTGTTTTAAAATATCTTTCCATATAATCTGCATCATGAGTCCAAAGTGGAGTATCCTGCCTTATGTGTACTGTAATATAACAGGTGTACTCAATAAATGTTATTTAATTTTGTCAATGAATCCCATTTCATTTTTTGACATTTTTCTTGTGGGTAATACTACTTTCTCAGAAACTAAATTTGGGGGAGTGTTTCAAGTAATGGTTTTCTTTTTGGCAATTCTTTGTGATGTGGTCACAGTTGAATTTTTAAAATACTTAGATTAGCACAAAGAATCAGGAAGTTCATTAATTAATGTCAGACAACCTTTCAAGTCTGTAGAGCAGTGTTGGCACTTTTGTTTTCCAACATATTTGGTGTCCTAAGATGTTTTATACATCATTGTCTCCCAGGCTAATAATAAGTGACAAAACATGATGGTGTGACTAAAATATTCTTTTGACATGTAAGGGGCTCCTAACTATGATAGGCATAAGTTTAGGTAACTCTAAAGTAAGGCATTGAACGTCGACATGAGGACAGTGTAAATTATGGATGGTGGACAGGTATTGGCTGGGGATAGGTTTTGGCTTTCCCAAGTGTATCTATTAACCTTAAAATAACTGATAAAGGAAGCACACTTTGTAAGAAATTGGAATAAGAGAAGAAGAAGAATGAAATGTAAAAAGCAGAGGCTTTAACTGCGACTGCATTTGAACCATATAGATAAGTTTATTTTTTATTTTTATTTTTTGAGTTGGAGTCTCACTCGGTCGCCCAGGTCAGAGTGCAGTGGCACACTCACGGCTACTCCAGTGTTGACCTGCCGAGCGCCAGCGATCCCTCTGCCTCAGCGGTCCAGGTATCCTGAACTACAGGCGTGTGCTACCACGCCAGGCTAATTTTTGATTTATTGTAGAGACGAGTTCTCACCAAGTTGCCTGGGTTGGTCTCCTACCAGCAGGCTGAGGCATTCACTCGCTTTGGCCTCCCAAAGTGCCGGTATTACAGGCTGAGCCACTGAGCCCAGCCTAGATAACTTTAAAACAGAGCGGGTGTCTATGCCTGGGCCAATTTAGCTAGAATCTCTAGAAGTGGCACTCGGGTGCTGGTCATTTTTTAAAATGCTTCCCGAGTGATTCTTCTGTTTGTTCAGATTGAGAACCATGGAATTAACAGGCACAGCCTCTGCTCTTATACTTATCCGCCCTGTAATTTGATAGTGTTTGGGCTGCATCTACCCCTGTGCATTGGACTAATGAAGGTTCCGCATAGCTTTTATGTATGGCTCTTCTGAGATGAGTATTTTCCGGGGGGAGGGAGGGCAAAATCACATTTGTGCATGGTAGACACGTTTAAACTATAAAACACAGCTTTAGTGTATACAACAGAAGAGTGCCAGTGAAGTGGAAACCAGGGCCCAAGGCAGTGAGAAGCTGAGAATCGTTTAGTCAAAAAGGAAATGGCTTCAGCTAGGATACACTATGAGTGGAAAATTTTTTGAGAAATTAAGTAGTTAGAAAACTTGCGTGGGGTGTGGGGGTGAGCGATCTGAGTATTAATAGAGCCTGTTGTCAGCCACATTTAGTTTTTTTTTTTTTAATATTTTACTTTGTAAAAAAGTAAAATTGTAACAAGTGAAAATATGCAAGGATGAATAAAAAACAAGAATTAATCCCTCACCCATGTTTAATAGCCTTGTGTGAATTCTTCCACACCTTTTCCTGTGCTCAGAAGTGTGTATGGGATTTGTGAGTTGTTTTTTTTTTTAAAGATCAAGCTCTCCGTGTTACTCTGAAGCTTGCTTTTCCTCCTTAATGTATGATGGATATTCTTCCAGGTCAGTAGCTATAGATTTAACTCTTATTTTGAAAATATGAATAAAATTTATAGTCATTATGAATAAACTATTCATGGCCATTTGATCTGACTTTCTGTAACATAATTTATTCAACCATATACCCATGAATGGATGTTCAGGATATTTCCTTTTTTAAAAAAAATTGTTGCCATTACAAGCAGTGATGCAATGCATGTCTGTACTTATAACCTTAGGTGCTTGTGCTTTTGTTTCTAAAGTATTCTTATAATTTGTGGTTTGATTTTGGTCAGATTCTTTAGTTTCTGGATATATTCTCTATTAGTGAAAATTAAAGAGTTAACATCAATGGATTCCCAGTTCATGAACTCCTTCTGGGTATTAAGTTGGGCGTTAGGTAGGAGAACCAGTTGAATCCTGGTGTCCATTTTTCACAGACTCTAGAGTGCCTAGGGCAGGGCTCCCTAATAGCAGGCTGTAGATGGACTTCGTGGCGGCAAAATCATGTACAAGTGTACATTTTATGGCTTTCATCAGATTTTCAAAGGGACTATTCCCCAGAAAAGACTAAAAATTGATAGTATATGTATCAGTATGTGAGAACCTGCAAAGTACTTTGAATTCTCATTGATAGTTTTCATTTTTCCATTTTTTTTGGATTTGAGAACTTTATTCTGGTGCTGTTGGCCTTCTCTGAGACCTGCTCCACTTTCCCTGGGCAAAATATAGGGATTCTATTTTCTTACTCAGGATCTTTTGCCTGGACTTCTTCTGTTTCCTTCTCATACTTCCAACAATGCTGGTTCTGAAAGATCCTCCAGACCGAAGCGTTCCAGTCAGGGAATCAGACACTGCCTCCCTTTTCCAATGTCTGTAGCTCAGCATCATGGTGGCAGCATACCTGTGTTCCCTTTGCCAATTTCTTTGAAACAATTCCTTTCATTCTTTCTTCATTATATCAGTCCTTTGATTAGGGAGGGGGAAGGAAATGTACTACTTCATTCAACCAATTTTATCAGTTTTTCTGTATGTCAGGTGTCATCAATACAGCCGATATGACATGAAGAAGACATTGGCCTCTGTTGCATCTACATTCTTGTGGGGGATGCATAACAGACAGATATACAATGCTAAGATTTCAAAACTGCAAATAATAGCACATTTTTAATCACAATATTCTTTCTGTAAAAACCTGGATTGAAATAAGTTTATCTAATTTCCAGATAACATAAAATTAGGAGAGATGACTAATACTATAGAAAGAAGTTTCTATATTCACAATAATCTGAATAGGTTGTGATAATGTTCTAAAATCGGCAAGGCTAAATCCTCTGCTGGAGTTGAGAAATGCTTGGGGGTGGCAGAGAATCTCAGATGCTAAAGATGAAAAATAGCTCAGAGTGCATTTGATCACGGGCTTATGTGAGCCATCTCTGTGATGTGGCTGCTGAAAGCAGCGCTGTCTCAGGTTACGTTCATACATGCCTAGATTACACAGGGTCTGTTGCCCTGTTTTGTGGGCTGGTTAGATCACCTTTGATGCGTTGCGTTTGAGTTTGTGAATCATATTTTAGGTGAGACTTTGGCACAGTGGGGAGGCACAGATAGTGATGGATCAAGAAGTGACTCCATATGAGGAACTGTTGCTAAAGGAGTTTGGCTGTTGGTGCAGGAACAGTGGTAGCAACCCTTCTAGATTAGGGAGTAGGAAGACCAGAGGGTGGTATGCAGAACTTGTGCACGGTGGGACACACATGTGCTTGGTAAATGCTTAAATGAGTGAATGGAAAGTACAAGGGAAAGGATTGTGAGTTGGCCTAAGAACTGTGCATCAGTAAGAGGTCCAGCACTGGGATGGGCTGCCCTGGAAAGTAGTGACTTCCCAGGCATGGGGCCCTTCCGCCAGTGATGGGTTTCTGGAGTGGGGCCATAGACAAAATTCCTGCTCTGAGTGGAAGGCTGTACAACAAGACTTCAGAAATTCTTCATTGGAATTTTCGTTTCTTCTCTCAGGCACCTTAACTCTAAGGTAAGATTGTAGACTTCCTAAATGTGCTTTTATAGAAGGAATGCTTTGGACTCAGAGGCTGCATGGTTGTCGGTACAGGTATCTCAAAGGTGCTGAAAACTGAAGTAGAACAGGTTTTCATCTGAAACTATAATGCATAAGGTACTCTGATGTTCAGTCTGAAGTAACTAGTCTATACTTGTAGTATAGTGTGGTTTTAAGATTTCACTTTTGTGCCTTTAGAGAGGAATAAATTGCAAACTTTTCAAATGACGAAAAAGAACTTTCTACCTTTCTTGTCTTCACTATAGCTTCAGGAAACACGGCACACTGTCTCCACTAAACCGATTGTCCTGGATTCTGACTTGGGTAACAGTAGCATTGTATGGACCTGTGTCAAGCTTTATCACTTACACAGGTTTGCACCAGTTTGCATACTGACCTGTGTAAATGTATCTCCAATACTTGTTTAATCTGTTTGAGGCCAAGGTAGCCCTTATTACCCTTCAAATAATTGAAACAGTATAAAAATCCTTTAGATTGTGGAAATGGATAAATATTTTCATACATTTCTATATAAAATTTTTATCTCACACCAGTAGCCTCAGACCAGGCATGGGGGCTCTGCCACTTCTGACACAGTAGTTCCCATTCCTTTTCATAATGCAGAGTGCTATAGTTAGAGGCTGAAAAGGTGGGCTCATGGGCTCAGATATAGCTTCACTGCTTAGTATTGTGTGACCGTGGTCTTCAAAGGTGATGGTGCACTTACACTGTGGTGAGAAAACACTTCACCTGCACCTGGAGAGAATTCACTGGACTGTCTTGCTACATCTTCTGCTCCCACCTCTTGGGCTCTTTCCTGAATTTTTCTGATTTAACAGATACTGTTATCTTCATGTCTTATACTATCTTGAACACAGCATGTCTATAACCAAATGTTTATATCCTCTGCCTCACCTCTCTCATCCTAAACCTACTCCTGCCATGCCCACCTATCACCTCTGTTTAATGAATGGGTAACACTCATCAGAGGTAGCATAGGAAGAGGCTTAACACCACAGGCTCTGGAGTCACAACTGTCTGGAATTAAATTCCTGCCCCACCAGTTATCTCCATATGACCTTGGTCAAGGTAATCAACATCTGTAAGTCTCAGTTTCTTCACTGTGAAATAGATATATCAATCAGTCTTACAGAATTGGGTAAAATCAATGAGATCGATACATGTTAAGTACTTAGGTTCCTGACACCTAAGTGCACTGTACACACATTATTTATAACTCTTAAGCTAGAAGTGTTAGTGTCATCCTCAATTCCTCATCTTTCCCCTCACCTGAAGTCATCAGTGCCATTGATTCTACCTTGAATATCTCTCCTTCCTTGTTCTCACCAGTGTCATTCCACCAGGCCTTCTGAAACTAAATTTGTTACTCAAAAAGCTCATAGTCCCCTGAAATTACATGCACATTTTTTGACATATGTGCATTTTTCCTAGGGCAAGGACTTTCAGCCTTTATCATTGTCATTCACACAAGTCAGTAACCCATGAAAGGTTAATAATTACTGACTTGGACTCTTATCTCTTGCCTGTACCCAGTAGTCTATAAACTAACTGACATTTCTTTCTAGTCTCTCTATTTATTTATTTATTTTTTTTGAGTTGGAGTCTCACTCTGTCGCCCAAACTGGAGTGCAGTGGCCACTCCCAGCCACCGCAGCCTCGACCTGCTGGGCTCTGGCGATCCTTCCGCTTCAGCCTTCCGAGTAGCCGGAATTACAGGCGTGCTACCACGCCCGATTAATTTTTTGATTTTATTGTAGAGATGAAGTCTCACTGCCCAGGTGGGTCTCGAACCCGTGGGCTCAGGCAGTCCACTCACCTCAGCCTCCCAAAAGCGAGGGATTCTGTGGCACTGGCACCAGGCTAAGAAGCTTCCTGAGAGCTGCCGGGTAAAGGAGTGGAGAACAAACAGGCAGTGCCTACTCTAGGGAGTCAGGGATCCATGAGTGAGAATGCAGGTAAACCCGGTGGCCTAGGAGTGGTTAGAATGCTCAGTGAAAGTTTTATCCTCCGCTATATTGCTGTTTCATATGTTCATAAAAGGAAAGATCAAAACGTGAAATGTATCATATAAGAGTTAGGACCAGCTTTTAGAATACCTCCCCACACATGGAATATTATGAATATCAGCGTAAAGTTGTATCATCTTTGTCTCCTGAGACTCTAGCAATTTCTGAATGAGAGATGGATAATCAGTCATTGTGGTGGTGGCAGCAGTTTATTTTGCCTGGTGGCTTGTCCCAATTTAGTTACTGATATAAAGATACCCTTATATGGACAGTTCTCTAGACATTATGTTTCTAATTTTGATTTCACCCCTGGCCTTTGTGTTTTAGCTGCTGTCTAATCCTGTTGGCTATTTTTAATAATTTTCTTCCTCCATGTGTGTCAGAATTGTCCAGCATTCTAAAGAAATGTAACTTAAATGTGACTTATTCTTCCTGTATTTTCAGTGACCAGGATAAATTTAAGTTAAAGGTGGTTTTGAGAGAGATTACTTTAGTAAGTGATCTTGGAGATACTCCTTTCTTTAGAAATTGTTTGGGAGATTTTTTTGTGTTGTTTATTTGCTCTTTATCTTTATTATTTTTCCTGAACACTGACTGCCACAAAACTTTTTTTTTTTTTTGAGTTGGAGTCTCACTCTGTCACCCAGGCTGGAGTGCAGTGGCTGCTCCCGGCCACCGCAGCCTCCCCTGCTGGGCTCTGGCGATCCTTCCGCCTTAGCCTTCCGAGTAACCGGAATTACAGGCATGTGCTACCATGCCTGGCTGATATTTTTGATTTATTGTAGAGATGAGGTCTCGCTGCCCAGGCGGGTCCCGAACCCGCGGGCTCAGGCAATCCACTCACCTCAGCCTCCCAAAGGCGTGGGATTACAGCCACTGAGCCCGGCTTCACAAAACTTTTATAAGACAATTTATTTAAAGTTGATACAAAGAATAGTGAGTGCTGGTCTGATGTTGTGATTTAAGCATACACAGTTTTGATCTGCTATGTATGAATAGCTAGAATATTCTTTGTCTAGCAATCTGCTTATTACATTAATTATCTTGAATAAGTATGGCAAGATTTTTCTGTTTCAAAATCAAAATGTTGATTGTTTTTCAAAATCCAGTAAATGGGCTAACATTTTACATTTCCATCCACTTTATTTAAAAATAAATTTTTTAAAGCCTTTTAAAAATCTGAATCTATCAAGAACTTTCTCCTTTTAACATGGTTTACATGAGAGGATCTCAGTTTGGGAAAATTAAAAGGATGATTTTCAGGCATTTTTTAAGAGCTTTTTTTTTTAAAAAAAATCAGATCTGAGTAAAAGAACTGGGAAATCCACCCTTCCCCAGCATGTGAAGAAACAAGAATATAATGTGAAAAAAGAAGAAAGAAACCAACTCTTACAATGCAAGCCTTAGTGTCTAACATGAACAATTGTCTATTATTTCACAGTCTGCAGTCAGCCACGCTGTCCCAGCACTGCTTGTCCACTTCTCCTGTGTGAGCCAGTGCCCTATATAAAGGACCTGGTCTCTGGTGTTTCTGAGAATGGCCTCTTGGATTATTATGATTATTGGACTATTACAATTCTTAGAACTAAGTTGTTGATCTTTTGGGTTTGGTTTTATTGTTTTAGTTTTAGTTTTGTTTATCACTGCTGTTTTGAAAAATGGTCACTCATTGGAGTACTTTTTTAAATGAAATAATTAATGTCAGCTGGACACAGTGGCTTACACCTATAATCCTAACACTTTGGGAGGCTGAGGTGGGAGGACTGCTTGAAGTCAGGAGTTTGAGACCAACCTAGGAAGCATAGCAAGACATCATCTCTATTAAAAAAAATTAGCTAGGCATGGTGGCATGTGTTTGTAGTCCCAACTACTCAGGAGGCTAAGGCAGGAGGAACACCTGAGTGAGTGGTGATCACACCACTGCACTCCAGCCTGGGCAACAGAATGAGACCCTGACTCAATACATACATACATACATACATACATACATATATACATACATACAGAGTGGGACCCTGACTCAATACATATATACATAAATACATACTTACTTTGACAGGAGACCTAAGTGATGACTCCTGCTGAAACTAGCCACCTGCTATATTCTTGTAGACAATTAGGATGTCTCATGAATATTTAATCTTTTTAATTTGAGCTTGCTATTGAGTTTGCTCTATATATTTTTTTCTTTTTTAGAAACCCATGTCAAGCATTGTTCTGAGTGTTTTATGTTATTTTCCTAACAATCCTAGGAAGTAGATTCTTTTTTTTTTTTTTAATTGGGTTCTCACTCTCTTGCTCAGGCTGGAGTGCAGTGACATGATCACCGCCCACCACAGCCTTGACCTGGGTTCAAGTGATCCTACTGCCTCAGCCTGCAGAGTAACTGGGACTACAGGCACATGCCACCATGCCCAGCTAATTTTTTTTATTTTTTTGTAGAAATGAGGTATTGCTACATGATGAGGCTAGTCTCGAACTCCTGGACTCAAGTGATCCTTCCACCTCAGCCTCCCAAAGTGTTGAAATTACAGGTGTGAGCCACCACGCCTGTCATAGGAAGTGATTTCTTATCCTCATTTTAAAGAGGGCAGAGAGAATTCTGTTAAATCACTTGCCCATACCCCAAAACTAGCAAGTGGTTTGGTCTTATTGAACCCAGCCGTTCAGCTCTGTGAAAGGACTCCTACTGCTCTTTTCCTCAGAAAGTCTTAAATGTTAAGTTAGAAAGTAGAATAACCCTTACCCAAAAAAAGACTGTAAGTGTTCTTGAAGCAGACTTGATTGCTTGTGAAGCAGTGTGGATTGAAATAACAAAAATTAATATTTGGTACAAATATACCCAAACATTTGACAAATCAATAGCTTGTTGCAAGCCAGCCATGGTGGCTCATGCCTGTAATCCCAGCACTTCGGGAGACTGAGAAGGGGGATCGCTTGAGCTCAGGTGTTCAAGACCAGCTTGGGCAACATAGTGAGACCTCATCTCACAAAAAACTAAGAAAATTAGCTGGGTGTGGTGGCACACACCTGTAGTCCCAGCTACTTGGGAGGCTGAGGTGGGAGGAACACCTGAGCCCAGGAGATTGAGTCTGCAGTGAACTGTGACTCTGCCACTGCATTCCAACTTGAGTGTCAGTGAGACCTGGACTAAAAAAAAAAGTTTGTTGACTGATTATTAATAGTTTTCTTATAATTGAACAGAATAAACTGAGAAGTGGATGTTTATGATGAACAGGTCAGTGCAACTCATTCATTCACATCCAGTACAGAACTGGTAATCAAGTTTTGTCTGTGATGGATGAAGTTTACTTTTGTGATATCTGTGAAAAATTGGGTTCTAAACAAATAAATACTATCAATAAGATTGCAGGAAAATATTTCTTATTTTAACATAGCAGAATATTTTTGAGTACTTTTAATGGCATTTTAAAAAATATAATCTCATAATTATCTGTAGTACTTTCATCTTAACAACAGAAGGAACTCTGTTTAACATTTTTTGGATAGATTCACGTAATAAAGCTGTATTTTAAAGTATTTTCATTTTAGATATATAATTACTTTAAGCCAAATTAGCCTGGTATTAGTAAGATTTTGTTAAACTGCCTTTTGAATTACTTTTAATCTAATGCTTGACTTTCCCCCCAAATCTCAGTACATTTAAGGTTTTGTTTTAGATTAGCTTGAATATTAATAAATAATAGAAGTTCAAGTTCACTTCGTGAGCCTGTGCTTATTTTTCCTTTTGTAGTATATTCATCACATAAGCTATTAGTGCTCCTTTGTTTTGAAGCTGGTGGCCCTATGTCTATCTCTTGTAGTTTCAAACCTAGCATCTTTTTTTTTTTTTGAGACAGGGTGTTGTTCTATCACCCAGGCTGGAGTGGTGTGATCATAGCTCACTGCAGCCTCAAACTCCTGGCCTCAAGCAACCCTCCCACCTCAGCCTTCTGAGTAGCTGGAATTACAGGTGTGAGCCACTGTGCCTGTGTAAGCCTAGCATCTTACATGAGCAAGGGCAGAATTATTGCCCTCAAGAGAGAGGAGGAAGCCTCCAGTTTCAAGGTAGAGGATGGATTGTTCTTTTAAATGGAGACTGACTTGGGGATATATGAAACATGTCGGGCCTTACACTCCAGTGCAAATCTCTAGGGGATCCAGACAAAGGAGGAGGAAGAGAAACATTTGAGTATATTTAGCACCTTCTACATGCAGATACTCTTCTTGGTGATAAAGCTTTATCTGTATGTCTATATTCATGTATATCTATCTGCATCTGTGTATCTATTTGCTCTATATGCATGAACATGTGAGTTCATTTACTTAAAAAACAGGGACTGTTACACCAGGCACTGTTCTATGTGCTGATTGTACTTATACACCAAGAATTATTCTACACACTCTACAAATACAAACTCATTTAGTCTTCATGGTACCACTATAAGACATGTATAATTATTATTCCCATTTTTAAGGCGATGAAACCAAGGTATAGAGAGAGTAAGTAACTGTCCAAGGATAACACCTGCAGAGTGATGGAGCCGGAATTTGAATGTAGGTCATCTTGCTGTAGAGCCATACTCTCATTGGATACTTTACATCCTAGATATGGAGAAATTAAATAATCTATCAGTAGTCAAAACAGCTATTAATTGGCAGAGCTGGGCTAAGCATGGTCACACCTATAATCCCAGCACTTTGCATGGGGCAAGGTAGGAGGATTGCTTGAGCCCAGGAGTTCAAGGCCAGGCTGGGCAACACAGAGACCTCAACTCTTCAAAAAAAAAAGAAAAAATAGCCAGGCATGATGGCACATGCCTATAGTCCCAGCTATTCTGGAAGCTGAGGCTATGGTGAGCTGTGATTATGCCACTGCACTACAGTCTGGGCAACAGAATGAGACCCTGACTCCAAAAAAAATTTTTTTAATATTTTAAAATTTAAAATAATTTCAGAGCTGAAATCTGAGTCCAAGATATTCTCCAGACGCATTCTAGCTTTCCTTTTTCTCCATCTTTGCTTATGTCATTGTTTCTATATAACATTCTTGCTAGTCCTTTTGCTGTTAAAAACTTATCAGCATTAAAAAGACTCGATCCAAATGTCACCTCCTCTAAGATGCCTTTATTGAGTAAAACAACCAGAAGCCTCTTCTCTTCTTACATTCCTATTGAAATGAATGTTTACCCTTTCAGATGCTTACTGATTACTCCCTTATATGGTAATAAGTTTATGTATACTGTCATGTCTTGTCAAAGACATGCCTCTTGAAGGCAGAACTATCATTTATACCATTTTCTGCTGTGGTCGTGGGCATCCTGCCATTCATACACATCTTGCAAATGCTTAGGATTTCCATCATGACAGAAATCAACTGTAATAATGCTGACTTTACTTTCATAGTCCTGATGCAAATTATTTCATAAAATTATTGTTAGCTACTTATCAACGTTTTTAAAAGAACTGTCTTAAAGAGTTTACTTCTATGTATATCTATTTTTTGCATACAAAAAAGAATGCTGAAGAAAATGATCATTTATTCTTTTTAGAGTTTTCTGTTCATGTGTGTATACATTTAATCCATTTTTGAAGTAGTAAGACAAACTGAATAGCAAAGGATTATACCAATATAATCGTTCTGAGCACAGAGGCTTTTTTTTTTTTTTTAGTTGGAGTCTCACTCTGTCGCCCAGACTGGAATGCAGTGAAACGTTCCCGGCTACTGCAACCTCGACCTGCTGGGCTCTGACAATCCTTCCACCTCAGCCTTCCAAATAGCCAGAACTACAGGCATGCACTACCATGCCCAGCTAATTTTGATTTTTTGTAGAGACGAGGTCTTGCCAAGTTGCCTGAGCAGGTCTCGAACCCATAGGCTCAGACAATCCACTCACCTCGGCCTCCCAAAGTGCTGAGATTACAGGCTGAGCCACCGAGCCTGACCGCACATAGGCTTTTTTTTTTTTTGAGTTGGAGTCTCACTCTGTCACCCAGACTGGAGTGCAGTGGCCGCTCCCGGCCACTGCAGCCTCAACTTGCCGGGCTCCAGCAATCCTTCCGCCTCAGCCTTCCAAGTAACCAGAACTACAGGCGCGCGCTACCACACCCGGCTAATTTTTTTGATTTATTGTAGAGATAAGGTCTCACCAAGTTGCCCAGGCGGGTCTCGAACCCAGGGGCTCAGGCAATTCACTCACCTCGGCCTCCCAAAGCACGGGATTACAGGCTGACCCACTGAGCCGGGCCAGCTTTTTAAAGCAATGTGTGTTAATAAGCTTTAGCTGCGTAACAAACCACTCAATATTAGTGTCTTAAAAAACAAACATTTATTTTTGTCTCACAGTCTCATAGGTCCCCTAGGTGGTTGGGGCCATGTGGTTTATGATGAGCTCACTCACAACAGGCATCTGGTAGGCTAAGCTGTGGAAGTCTTGCAGCAAGGGTGCATCTTGCTCCATGTGGCCTTCTTGCCCACAGGGAGCTAGCCAAAGCAGGGGCTCCAAAACAGCAGAGGAGGGCAGGCCCCAGGGGACTAGCATGTCTCATGGCTCTGGTTTTGCTGTTGTCCTGTCCAAGCCCAGAGTCGGTGTGAAGAGGACCTCCCTGAGGGCAAGGATGTGAGAAGCAGAAATAAATAGGGGTCTTTATCTCAGCGAGCTGCCAAGACTTGCAATTCATCTGCGTTATTTAGTCAGTGTCCCTAAATTCTGATTCAACCTCCAACTGGGGACATGAGGCCATATAAGAGAGAAAAATTAAACAGGCTGTCATAGCTACAGAGTTTTCCAAGAGTTTACAGACTCTGGTTGCCCTGCAATACTTAATCATATGAAGTTCCTTTCAACTTTTTATTTTTTGAAGCTTTGTACTATAAAAGGAGGGAGCCTTTAATCCTCTCTCAGTAAATAGCCCAAATTGATTTCTGCAGGTACCATACTGATGCTAGATGTGGTGTGATTGTAATGGTTGCGACCATTTATTTATGAGAGCTCCTGTGTGCCGTGCTGTACACATGTCACGTAATTCTGACACCCCCTTGATGTTGGCATTATTATTCCATTTTACAGCTGAGAAAGCCAAGTCACAGGAGTTAACTACGTTGCCTAAGGTCATACAGCTAGTGGGTGGTGGACTACATGTTGAACCCGGGTCTTTCTAAGTCCACAGCTACAATCTAAAGAATAATTTCTTCCTTCACGGGATGATATATTTTTTTATTCAGCAGTCGTGTTTTTTTTGTGTTTTTTTTTTTCTTTTTGAAAGCTTTGAGTATTCTGTGTCATCCTCTGAAAAACTGGGAACTGTGTTGAAACTTGAATTTTTCCCCCTACCCTGTTACTGTTTAAGTTGTACCAAATAACCAGATTTAATTTGATGATGAATCGCTCAGAATAGAAAAGTGACTGCTATTTTCAGATGTTATTTTTAAACATTTCAGAATACCTGATCTCTCTGTGATCTATCCCTGGCTCTTCTAAGCTTCCAAACTAAAATTAAGAATCTTGAATTATTCCAGTACATAGATTTAAACTTTTGTCAGGAAATCCCCTTCATTTAAGAGATGATCCGTGTTCCTCTCATGCTCCCTTCGTACATTGCACTTAAACGGCCTCTTCACACTTGCCAGAGTATGTCTTTGCCTGGAAGAATCTGTTTTCTCATTGAAGCGTGGGCTTCTTGAGCAGAGACCTTGTCTTCCATCTCTGCATCCTAGCACCTGGCATACTAACAGAACATACTAACTATTGTTATGTGACTTTATGACTCTAAAATTTCATGCCCAGCAGTGAAATTTTTCTCTATCTCTGTCGTATATATACACAGAGATGTATCTTCCTTTTAGTCCTTTCTCCTTGTGAATTATCTTTCCACCCTCTTTCTCTTTCTTGGTGCCTATTTCCCTTAGCTTCCTGTTTCTCTCACCATCTGTCGCTAGGTTCATCTTGTGGCTCTTAACTGTTTTACAACCCCTTTGATAAAACTATGAAATTGTCTCCCCAGAAAAATACATACAGTGAACATGGAACGTTTTTGCATATTATTTCAGAGGTTAAGAATGCAAAATGTCTAGACTTGGAGGTCCTTGAGGACAAAAACTAGACTTTTTCATCCTTGTATCCCCAGTATTGTACTTGATGCTTATTGAGTATATGTGAGTGAGCATACACCCACATACATGTGCATATCACCATGTTTGTAGAAAAACTGTTGTCAGAAAGATTTTTCTAGGTTGGAGCTGTCCAGTATTTTAGACACCAGGTACATGTGTTACTGATCACTTGAAATGTGGATCATCCAAATTAGGATGTGCTAATTGTAAAATACAGACTGGATTTCACAGACTTAGAACAGTACAAATAAAAGAATGCAAGATATGTTATTAATAGTTTTTATATTCATTGTATGTTGAAATGATAGTATTATGGATATTTTGAGTAAAATAAAATATATTATTAAAATTAATTTCACCTCTTTATTGTTACTTTTTGAAAAGCAACTACTAGAAAATTTAAAATTATACATATAGCTACTCATGGAGAAGGTTTGTATCCAGCTTAATTCATTAGGATAGTTCGTAGAAACAGTAGTTTTCGGGACTGAGTATGGTGGCTCACACCTATAAACCCAGCGCTTTGGGAGGCTGAAGCAGGAGGATCACTTGAGGTCAGGAGTTCGAGACCAGCCTGGGCAATATAGTGTGACCCTGTCTCTACAAAAAATACAATAAAAATTAGCCAGGTGTAGTGGTGCTTGCCTATAGCTCCAGTTACTCCGGAGGCTGAAGAGGGAGGATCATTTGAACACAGGAGGTTGAGAATGCAGTGAGCTATGATCGTACCACTGCATTCCAGCATGGGTAACAGAACAAGATCTGTCTCTAAAAACAACAAATAAACAACAGGTAGTTTTCTTAAGTTCATGGATATGTTGAGCTAAAGATCCTACAGGTCCTCACCCTCCACTTACATGGCTTCCTGTCCCTCCCCGCTATCAAACATTCATGAGAGCTAATAGGAAGAATTTACTTTGCTTTTAATGAACATATAAATTCTTTTCTACTGTCATTAGTATCCCTAGAACAAAAGCACTGTTGACTCAAGTTATTTTCATTAATGAAAAGGAAGCAGCAGAATGACTAATATAAATTCAAGGAGACATTATTTTTTTTGGAATGTTTTGATTCTTGCATTTTGGAAAAGGTTTGGCTGTTGGAAGAAGCAGCAGAATCATTCTAGGTGTATCTGACATGTGAGGAATTGGAACATGTTTCAGTGTCCCCTGCCTTCCATATAGTGCGTAAAGGATCCATCAAGCATCAAATTATTCCTTTCCAATCCAAAATCCAGTGCATAAATGAACTTGATGTATTTGTTTTTTCTTACCCCTGGTTTAGGGCAGAAATAATATGCTGGTTTAGAGACTTTTCCACTGAACTGTGGCATAATAGGATAAGAATACTTATGTCCAAAATAGCCCCACAATGTCCTTTTTGGCATTAAAATTTCCAGAGTAAGTTTGCTGTGGATTCTTGAGGATAACTGTATTAATCAGAGGCCGGCCATTTCTTATTAGAGCTGATTTCTGTCCTTTGGGCACAGAGTGAGAAACGCCTACCTGCTGTGACCCAGGTACATGTTAGGGAGGGCACACTGGCCACATGGTGCAGAGGTGGGCTGGTGCTGGCTGCAGCAGCCCCAGAGTGGGAACTCCACCAGTAGCCCACAGTTTTTTAAACAACAGGCAGGGGATTGTGCTGGTGATGTCTCCTGGCACCTGCTCCCACTTTGGGCAGCAGGCCACAGGTGGTCAGTGCTTAGTAAGGGCATGGCTAAGCTTCGGGGATCTGTGTTACAGGATCTCTGCTGCCATGGAGAGTCAAGGAACATGTTTAAGCCCCTGGAACTCAGGCCTGGGGCTTGGAGGTTGAGTAGAATAAATCTCCTGAAGTCCAAAATAGCATGTGACATTTTTAAGTTAGGAAACCAAACAGCTCTGAAAAGGTCTATAGAGTTATAGCTAAGTGGCTAATACTGAAGATGTCATAGAAGCTCAGGAGGGGATAAAGTAATCCAGAGTTGGTTCAAGTTGCTAAATTATCCTGTCTACCCATCTTTTTGAAAAGGGGAGGAAATGACATCTCCCAAAGACGTTTACAGATTTGATTGATGTTTGTAAAATGGTTTGATATCTTTCATAGAGTGTGCTGTAAGAGCAAAATATGTCATCAGAACTTAAATATCTAAAGCAAGCTAGTGTGAGTCATCTTGAGTGGATACCAAGCAGTTCTGTCTTTGTTATAAGTTGTCCTCATCAAGGGTGTTTATATTTTTGAAAGGAAGTTTCACGTTCTGATTTACTTTTAAATATCAGCCATATTCTTGGGTCTATAACTGTTAGCTTGAGCTTCGGCATGCTTTGTAGGTGGTCAGTTACCTATAGAGGACAATTTTTCCAGCCAGGAGGTTAAATGCACCTCAGGATGCTTCTTGCCGAGGGCGGTGCCTTTTGCAAATATTTGAGATGTATGCTCTCAGTTGTGATTTATTAGTGAACCTGTGTCCTCACAGCAACTTCTTGGGAGGTCCAGAAGGCAAAGCCAGAAAGCAAGTCAATGAAATCAGCTCATTATATATAAAGAAAAAGCATTTATGTAAGGGTGCTTATGGATAGACTTATTTGTGTTGAGTGCCTATTTAATTTCATACAGGGCCACATCTCATCATACCGTTTAGATATGGACCAGGGCGTCCTTTTGCTTTGCTTTTCCTTGAGAAGAGCACACAGCACTGCCACCTTGTTGCCAAAGTCTGGCCTGATTTGAATGTACTGGAAAATCAAGTGAATGCCTGTTGTAGAAAAAGCTCACTCCTTCTCTTTGTCAGTACTTGCAAAAGCAACTTAAAAGAAGTTAGTATTACTGGCCTGCATTCAGTAATTAGCATAATCATGATGCCATGCATTGTTCACCCGGACACGCCCCCTGGCCACACTTCCCATTAAGAGGACACTGATGTTGTCCTAGTGAATAAATCACGGCACACATGATGCAAACCAGCGTGTTCCTGCCTGCCGCTTGGCTGCAGTTAATTTTAGCCAGGGTTGGTTCTATGAGTTGTAAAACTGTTTACCCAAGTAGAAGTTAGTAAGCTGAAATGTGACTTCCCAGCCCGATGTGATAGGGTATCTATTTTAGACTTTAGATTGAGTTTGTGATCGGGAGAACAGTCTTCTGAAGAATTGGGGCTCAGCTGTCTTAGAAGCTACTTGTAAGTACTGGGTGGATTTTTAAGAGTTCTCTTTGTTCTTGTCTCCTTAAATCTTCCTAATGTTACTATCATAGAAAATTATCTCTTGGAAAAACTGGAAACTTTGGGGCTGATATTTTCAAGAAATCTAAGAATACTGGCAAAGATTTTTCTTTAAATGTATCCTACTGCCTTGTAAGATATAAGATAACCTGTCTTATCCAGTGTTCCCAAGAGAAAGCATTTGATTCTTATTTAATTTTATTTTGGCAAAAGCAGTCTGTAGATTATTACTTACTTCATCTGTTTAAATATTTGATTAATGGATATGGTTTCTGTAAATACAGAAACGTTATATTATGTCATTGAGCTTTCTTTTCCATGGTAACCTAACTCTTGAGGAAAAAAATGTTAAAAGTTAATTCCTGTTGTACACCGTGCTGCAAGTTTATGCTGTAGAAATAGTGGGCTGTTGAATATAATTTTGTTGAGTTTATAGATGGACAGTTTGTATTTTTTAAAGGGGGATTTTGTACTTAAGAATAGACTTATATATTCCTAAAGAAAAGTACTTTAAAAAATTAATTTCGGACTAAGGTTTTAGACAGTAATTTAAAGCATCCTCTGGAAAATTGAATTAGTTATCAAAATTAATGAAAGGCCATGAAATTCTCTAATTTTAACTGCTCTTAATCTAACAAGTTATTACCAATTTACATTTGGACTGAAGAAAACTAAATAATTTAATATCGAATATTTTCAATTACAGCTGAATCTCCTTGCTTATTTAGAAGTGTGTTTTCAGAGTCGACTGACTTCATGTCAGACAGCTTACTTACAACATGGAACTAGGCAGGATTTTCCTTATCAATTAGCATATAAATGTATCAGCTTTAGAAATATTGATTTTAATGAAACAGTTCTACTGGTGGTATACATAGCTGCTTACCAGGTATCCACATCTGCCAACTCTGAGCAGGGAGGGACTGGGATTGTCATTTTCACATTTTGAAAAGCTTTATTTAAAGACTTCTTTGTTATTATGCATTGTCTGATTTTAAATACAAGTGACATAAGGTGTCAACAATGAAAGGAAGTGTTTTAGTGGTAGATTTAGTAGGAAAAGAATGTAAGAATGGAAAATAGAACTGAGCTCTTGGGCTATTTTTAGAAAGAAACTTTTTTCATACTTAGTTTTTTATTGAACGGAAGAGAAATTTGCTGCCCAAATTAATGATGAAAGTCTCTAATGTCATCTTAAGCTGTAAAAAGGATTTTGCTGCAGTAATACTACTTAATATATACTTTTATCCAAAGAATGTAACAAATTTTATTTATTTTTACTTTTAATTGTTAATAAAGCACCATCAGAATCTCAGTGACATGTTTTTAAATATGTACTGCAGTTAGATGTTAGTTTTTCTGCTTGTATTCACTTGACCAATATAGCTTTTAGTCCTGCAAAAGAGAGTAACTGATTAGAATGTATACATTTTTAATTGAACAGAAAGGAGTTTTCATTGGTTTTTCTACTACTAGGAAGCATGTGTTTTATGACGAGTTGCTAAAACGCTCATAAACACTTCCTGAGTGTGTTTTAGCAATTTATGTGCTGTGAGAGAGTGATATCGGTTGGATGAAAGCAGAGTTGGTTTTCATGATGTGTCAGTGTCAGAATTCCTGGTGTTTGGTGGGGCTGCGGTTCTGTCACTGCTTCCTGTCCCCTTGCCTGATGGAGTGACGCTTGTCGCGGTTCTCTGTGAGTACAAGCTCTGTTGCCTGGTTATGACCTTGGGTGTGACAAATTGCGATGAGCTCGGTGCGCAAAGGCAGATGAGGGTCCATGTGTGGAGAGAAAAGGCAGTGTGGCACCTTTAGGAGGGAGCTGGGAGCTGTGCCCGTGCCTCCCCTGCTCTCCCTTCACAGGTGACTGCTCTTGTTGGCCGCCTGTCCTCTCATCCTACTCCTCCACCTCGTAAAATAGTTATAGGCCCAGAGGCTCTGACAGAGTCGCTGCTGATTGCAGGAGATTTATTTTACTGTTACTTTGTGCTTGGAGAACAGCCTTATACTCAGATGCTTGGAGGGACTCTTCAGAGAAGCAGCTAGGTGTCTTCCCCCTGGATCGCTTGCATTCGCCACCGTTTTAATGGGCCACTTGTCTGCACAGCTAAGTGGGAGCTGCAGTATGTAACAGGGTACCTTTCCATTTGGAGCCAGATGCTCAGTGATCACATCCCTAGAATGTTCTCTTTCAAAAGGAAATTTTATAGGGAGAGGCTTTGTTATGTTGAGATTCAACTGTTTTATCTAAAATGGAAGGAGCAAGGAGTGGAAGAATGTCTTGAGCTTGGCCTGTCTTGTGCACAAATACATGGTGAGAGGCTCTGGCTCTCAGGAAGAATGCTGATTTCTCGGGGAAATACTGGAACTGTTGTTATTATTTAGCATGTATTAAACACCCCCCAGAGCACACACAATGCACAAAGAAAGCATAGTTTCTGACTCCCAAAGAACTCACGTGCTAAAATCAAGCAGTAGACAGAAACTGGGCCCTGGCATTTCAGTAAATAAACTGGCAGGAGAAAGACTATGGAAATTCAGAATATGAAACAGGGTGGATTGAGAGTGCTCCAGGATCTCATTCACCTGGGCTTTTGCCGAAGAGGATTAGGACAGATGGCCTTGCCGCCCAGGCTGCTTCTTCCCTTCCTCCTCCAGCAGCTGGTGAGTGATGGAGACCAGTGACAAGGCTGCCCCAAGAGCCTGGTCTTCCACTCCAGTTCTTTGTTGTAACCTTCTACAAAGGGAAGGTGGTTCTGTAGTTTCACTTGCTCCTGACCCAGTCACTGTCATATGGAGGGGGTAATCTTGATGTAGAGTCCAGTCAATATACAAAACAACTTTCTCCATAAAGTGATATTTAGATAGAAATCTGAATTTGAGTTCCAGATTCTCTCTCCCTCCTAAACTGATCTGCAGTTGAACAAGTTACTTGACCTGCACTGGTTTAGGATATTGAGTCCCTGTTAAATTAGAGAAATGCCTCAAGCTTCTCAAAAGAATGGCTTTGTGAAGGTCTAATGAAAATCACTGCAGCTGATGAAGGAGTCAGAAGAAAATGACTCAGAAGAAGAGCTCTGAGGCCACTTGGGTGCTGGGTATGAATGGATGCAATGAACTGTGTCAGCCTGAGTCATCCTCCCTTCACACCTGACCTTGGCCAGTCTCTAAGGCTCTGAGTCAAGCTCATGATTCCACGACTTGGAGAGAGCCCTACAAAGCACCTCAAAAATGATTAAGGGTTGACAATGATGCCTGTAATAAGAGGGTAGGGAACTTCTGTTGTTTAGACCAGAAGAGGATGGGGGGAAATGACTGGGGGATTCTTGAATTGTAATTCAAGCAATGTGCCTCTGTCACAGAGTAGTGGCCAGCTATTTCCTGTTCCCCTTGAGCATACAAGGGTTAAGTCCAGTGAGGATTAGCTTAGACCTGTGGTGCTCACAGTGTGCTCACCTAGGAGCTTGGGAGAAATGCACATTCTCTGCTCTGCCCAAGACCTGCTGATTCAGACACCGTGGGCTGGGGCCCAGCAAGCTGTGTTTTAACAGGCCTCCCAAGTGAACCTGATGATGCACACTGGAGTTTGAGGACCACTGGATGAGATATAAAGAAGAAGGGTATTATAAAATGGGGAATTTGAATGCTGGAAAATGTACACTGTTTTTTCCTGAAGTCATCTGAAAATGGGTTTATTTTTGTTTGCAATGTTTTCAATGTTATCTCTAAAGTCAGGAGATAAATGACCTCTCAAAGTGCCCTCTAGCCATGACTTTGCTCTGGATTTTCTTTTGTCACTTAGAGAAGATTAATAATTAACGAGGAAAATTTTGCAATTACTTTTCTGAGCTCAGAAGTTAAGATGGTGTCCATTTCAAATGAGGATCAAATGAGATAATGTTGTGTTATCACCCACTTTATGTTATCACAGTGTTGCTAAATGGATTGTCTCCTCCCTATCGATTTCTCACAGCCACCTGAAGGAAGTTTGGGCAGGGATGGTATGTAGTCAATATGAGGGTGGTTTGGTGTCAGCCCAGGAGCACCTTTTATCACAGACTGCCGACTGACCTCTCTTCAGGAAGCTGTGTCATAAGAGAGGAAGCCATAGGGGAAATGTGATTCTACCCATTTCCCCAACTCTGTCACCTCCACTGGAGGAGAGCTGGCAGGAGAGCTGGTAGATCACCTCCAGGAATGCAGTTCCATACCCCTATGCACCTACCATGGGGAACTTCATATGCACCCTGGGGCAGGGGGCAGCTGGGAAGGACCTGATGCCAATCCAGTGACCATTGTGTTGGGTCTCCACTGGAGGTAGAAGATAGAGACATCATTTTTCTGTACACTTTGTATTTACAGCAAATAACCCAGTGGTGCACCCAGAAGGCACTAATACAAATAAATTCTAAGTATTCCGTTGGAGTAGCCAAGTCACAGTGCTCTGCCCTCTCACAATGTAATGAGTTATCCAGAGTGAGGGAGGTGGCAGTTCTTATCCTTCCCAGTGGAAACAGTTGCTCCTAAAAGTCCCCTCATTGTCTCTCTCCCTCCGCCCCTTTTCCACACATAATATAAATGCATCTTAATTTAGTTTTGTCTTTGCCCTTTTGTGTATTTTTCTTTGTGCTTTTGCTTGACAGATTGTCTTGGTTGAAAACTCAGGCTGCTGAGAGTGTATCTATTTGTTATACTTTGTAGAGCATTTCGCACAATGAAACCTTTGTGATTATAATGAAGAAAGGGTGCTCAGAGAATGTTTTGCCAGCACTGTTTAAAAAGTGTCACACAAGTAACACACTGCTGTCCAAAAAAGACATGCCCTGCTTTAGTCAGGGAATTGTGACCCTGACACATTAGCCCTTGAAGATGAGATTAGTAGAATCCTTGGGTTTTATAGCTATAGTTAATCACGTTTGCAGAATGTTAAACATTTCTTGAGGTGAGAAAAGACAGTTGAAAGCAGTTTGACCCAAATTCCAGTCTCCTTTGTCATGGGCTTTCCCGAGGGACACAGGTAGCTAGTATATATCCTGATTTCACTATTCAACCTTCTAACCTCATTGTGCTTGAAAAAACTGACCTCTCAGACATGCAGCTGCAAGCACTGTTATTTTCTATTTTCAGAACACATGCGACTTGTGAACATGGTGGTGCACACGGACCAGACAGACATGTCTCATCAATCCAGAGGGTGACTGTTAACACCCTATTGAGTCTCTGAGTATAAACAGCTTCTCTGAAACCCGTGAATGCTCAATAACTGTATATCCAGTAGGGAACATTCAGCATGTCTGTTCTTAATGATAGCAGTCAAAAGGCTATTTTCTTTCTGCACAAAGAGGAATTACTAACTAGGCATTCTTTTTTTGCTATTTATTTTTTAGAAAAATAATGTTTCTAAAATCAGTCAATGGCTAGGTTGCAAATGTGCCATTAAAAATTAAGAGTGTTTAAGTGGTTTGGAATAAACTTTGTCTCATTTTAGTTCTTCATTCAAAAAAAGATTAAACTTGAACAGTGGGAAAAAATACTTTAACACTGTGCAAGAATTACTGACCTAATAATTCGATAAAATATCTCTGTAAACAGCCTGGTAAGATACTGATGAAATAATTGATGAAGCTGCCATAGTACATAACATTGTGAAGCCCTTTAAAACGATAATGTTAGATGTACATTGAGTAAAACCAGCAGGTGGGAAGATAGTATGTATCTATGACTCCATTTTTGTAAAAGGAAGGCACACAGGTGTATGTGAGAAAAGACTGCTGCAAACCTATAAGCAACAGTTCTGTTTTGGAGGTGAGCTGATGTATGGTCTTCCCCCTTCTTTTTGGTTAATTGTATGTTAAAGTTTTTCTTCAGTGAGTATAGACGATTTATGTAATAATGAAAAACGTTCTTTGTAAAAGGAACTATTTAAATCCATTTCTATTCTGACCTATATTTTATGGAATTTGGTATTGCCCTCTCAGTGGCTCACTTAAGTAGTGTCTAGCTCAGCTGATAAAACTAGTACACCAAAATGTTAACAGTAGTTATTTTGCAGTACTGGACCAGGAACATTTTCTTCTTGTTTTACTTTCTACTTTTCTGTATTTACTACTTTTTTTATAGGAGCACATATTATTTTTATCATGGAAAAATCTGACTTATTTTTAAGGCAGAGACTTGGGATCATGGCTCTTGGGAAGAGGTCCACACACACTGATGTGTAGCATTTATTGATGAAGGCTAACTCTGTTAATGCTGCATTATTAGAGGTATTCATGCAAATGTCTGCTTTCCCTACTGCACTGATTCTTAAATGAACTCTAAGCTGATCTCAAATTGGCCAGGATCTCAGATTCCGTATTATTTGGAGAGCAGAGGAAGGGAGCTGAGGAATTCAGTGTACTTTTAAGTCAATTAAAATAACACCTCTGGAAGCCAGGCTTGGTGGCTCAGCCTGTAATCCCGCACCTTTGGGAGGCTGAGGTGAGTGGATTACCTGAGCCCACGGGTTCAAGACCTGCCTGGACAACTTGGCAAGACCTCATCTCTACAATAAATCAAAAAATTAGCCGGGCGTGGTAGCACACACCTGTAGTTCCAGCTACTTGGAAGGCCGAGGTGGAAGGATCGCCGGAGCCCAGCAGGTTGAGGCTGCGGTGGCCGGGAGCGGCCACTGCATTCCAGTCTGGGCAACAGAGTGAGACTCCAACTCAAAAAAATAAAATAAAATAACATTTCTGATGTTGTAAGTCTCCATTTAAATTTGGTAAGGGACATACACAGTCTTAAGTTCAAAGTTGTGAGCAGTAGAACCCTGTGCAGTAGCCCTCAGATCATATTCTGAGTGACAGTGAAGAGGGGTGATGGAAAGAAAATTCACCTAGCTTGTGCTTCCAAGACACTTGTCTGAATGGTATCAGTGCATCTCACCAGTGTCTACTAAAAGCGATAGCACTTTAGGAGAGTACTGGCTCCCTCAGTTATTTCTACCAAATGCTGCCAAGATGTCCTTGTGGCCTTAATCAGAAGGTTATTCTGTGTAACTATTTTGGTGCATGTGGCAGTCGATTTAAGAAAATGCTACAGACCTCCCTTTCCACTGGCACAGTGCCACATGACAATAATTACTTTTGATGGTTATTTAGAATGTCTCTTTTTGAAATATGTTCCTAAGTCTGGGCCTAGAGTCCTAGAGCGGAGTCTGTCACCAAGTTTCCTTTGGGCAGTTCTTTAGATTGAGACTAAATTGAATCTACTTTCAATCTGACTAATATCTTAAATTTAATTTAAAACCAACATGCCTACACACAAACCCTCACTCTTGGTGATTCCAGTCACTCAAGTCTACAGCTCAGCAAGGAAACGGAACCTGACACACTGATCCTATGAACAAGTCCCACCAGTCGTTAATGCAAGTTTTTATTTGGCTGTATATACAATTTAAGCTATCAAAATGTGTACAATATTTACAAATTAAATAATCATCTGAAACTGTCATACACACAAAAAACCCAGCATGTCTTGACAAACTGAAAGGAATCTAGAATCATGTGCTACCACATTTTGGCCTGGCCTTTGGTTCGGAAGTGTTGTTACACACAGAAGAATATTTCCTGGAATACTTGGAACTCAGAAAGCTGGTTTTTCTAGTTTCCTTTTTACCATTATTCATCTGTAGAAGGAGTGCCCTTCTTTTCTTTTTTTTTTTGTAAAGTTTTTATTTTTATTTATTTATTTTTGTTAACTTTTTTTCAATATTAAAGATGTGGGGTACAATTTAGGATTAGGTATACAAGTGGTCCTCATACAGGTAAAATTTGGGCCTTCCTTTGGTCCCCACCTTGCCTGGTTTGAGATCAGGTACCTTATTGATGTTGTGTCCCCCCACCCCACCAGGATCTCACTACTGCCAGTCCCTTTTTTATAGTTTAGTAAATGTTCAGAATCTGCTTATGAGTGAGAACATGTGGTACTCTGTTCTTTATTTCTGTGATAGATCACTGTTATAGACTCTAAATCCATCCAAGTTGCTGCAAAGTCCATATATTTGTCTTTCTTTATGGCTGCATAATAGTCCATTGTGTATATGTACCACATTTTTTTTCCAGTCTAGTTTCCATGGGCAGCGCAATTGGTTCCATGTTTTTGCTATTGTGAATAATGCTGCAATAAACATGTGTATGCAGATATCTTCTTTGTAGAATGATTTGAGTTCTTCCAGGTATATTCCAAGTAGGGGAATTGCTAGGTCATTCTTCTTTTCATCACCACCTTTTTTGCTTTATCATCTTGTCTCTTTCTCCTGCAATTATATGATAGGAGTAGTCAAGTAATTCCTCTCTGCATTACTGCTTCCATGGAAGACCATGGGTATGTCTTCCTTTTTCCTGAGGGGAAAGAAAGAGATGTGGGTGAGCCCTTTTACTCAGTGGTCAGATATTCAGTGGATAGAGTATTGTCAGTGAGACTTGTGGTGGGACAGATCCTAGGACATCAGCATGTCCTAGCTGCCAAGCAATTCCAACTGAATTAAATCGAAAAACCCTCTCCTGCACAAAGTATGAGCACAAGTGCATGAAATGCCACACCAAGATGGAACAAACAGGTGGTTAAAATTTGGTTAATAGAATTCTTTGCAAGTTGAGTGACTCAAAGGAAAAAAAGGAAGCATCTTTCTACTTCTTTAGAAGGGATAGAGCAGATAAGGATATATTTTTATGAAACTACAGACTAAGCCGGGCTTGGTGGCTCAGCCTGTAATCCCACGCCTTTGGGAGGCTGAGGTGAGTGGATTGCCTGAGCCCGCGGGTTCGAGACCCGCCTGGGCAGCGAGACCTCATCTCTACAATAAATCAAAAAATCAGCCGGGCGTGGTAGCGCATGCCTGTAATTCCGGCTACTCGGAAGGCTGAGGCGGAAAGATCGCTGGAACCCAGCAGGTCAAGGCTGTGGTGACTGGGAGCGGCCACTGAACTCCAGTCTGGGCGACAGAGTGAGACTCCAACTCGACAAAAAAAAAAAAGAAAAGAAACTACAGACTAAGATAGACAAACCAGGAAAACTATCTGGTGACTGTCAAGAGAAAGAGGGTGTCTTTGGTAAGAGGAAGAAGAGAATGGAACTCAGTTTAAAGATTTGGATTGTGTTTACTTCTTTTTTGTTGTTTTGTTTGTCCACTCATTTGTCTTTTGTTTGTTTTTGTCTTTATTCTGAAGATTAAGAGCAAAAGTAAGAGGCATGAATGTAGTTAATGTAGTGCGGTGGTTAGGAGTTATAAAATAGAGCTCTTCTGTTACAAAGGTTTTAAAAAGAAAGAGTGAGTGCTTTAGACCTGACTTGAAATTAAAGTGGCAGCTGGCACAGGAAGAAGGAATTGCTGGTATGTTCTGTCATTTTCTGCCTTGGCTGCTGTGCAGAGTTGAGTGTCCCTAGGGACTTAGAGGGAGGAGCACCCAGCCATGCACCTCTTTCTGTCAGGCCTGATTTTTGCCATCTCTACTTTGGTTTACATTTGTTTGGTTTTTTCATGATCTTTAAGTCATAGTGTCTTCAGGCCCTGTGAGTCATGTCAGTAACAATTAAATAAATCCAGAATTTTTGCTTAAAGAAAAATTACTCAAAGCCTAATCCAGAAGAAATTTTTCTTGATTAGGTATAAAAGCTTGGCATTACTATATTAACTGTTAAGTATTGAATGATAATTGTTTAATGTTTAATTTTTATTGTATTCTGAGAGGAAATGGTCTTCAGCAGGCAATGGTATAAGAAAGATTTTATCTTCTGTCTCCCTACTAAATACTAAGCAATGAACTTCTAAAAACTCAAGCTATCAAATTGGATCCAGCTATATATAAGAGCAGTACAGGTGTAAAAGTATCTTTTTTAAAGGCAATCCTGGTTACTTTTTAAAAAAATTATACACAGTGAAATTCACTTTTTCTAGGGTACAGTTCTATGAGTTTTTACACATGAGGATATGGAATAATTCCAGCTTTTCAAAGAACACTCTCATGTTGTCAGTATGTTCAGACCCTCTCTTCACTCCTCACCCCCTGAGTCCTAGAAGTCATCTTCAGTCACAGTCACATTCATGGTAAAGGGTGAAAGCTAATTCGCTAAGGGGGCTTAAGACAATGCTTGACCAATAAGTGGCTTGTGCTGTCCCACAGGTGATCCCAGCAAGCCAGACTAAAATACAGAAACCAGGGGGAAAATCTGAGCAGAAATAGCAGTAGCCGCACACTGTGGGGTAAGTAGACATCACCGAATCTGTTCAGTTAGATACCCAAATAGCAACAGCAAACCTCTGGAGTGGGAGTTTCAGTCAGCAGAGTTGCTACAATTTATTATTTAGAAGATACAGTTTTCAACAAAAAAAATTATGAGATATGTAAAGAAACTGGATTGTATGAAACATACACAGAGTAAGGGGTGAGACAATAGAAACTGCTTATGAGGAGGCCCAGATATTGAACTTAGCAGTCAAAGTCTTCAAAGCAGCCACTATAAATATGTTCAAAGGCCAAAGGAAACCATGTTTAAAGAATTAAAAGCATAATGGCAGATTTATCAAATAGAGAATATCCATAAAGAGAAATTATTTTAAAAGAACTGCACAGAGATATAACATGAAAAACACAATCATCAAAAGGAAAAATATTGGTCTACATCAAAATTTAAAATTTATATACATCAAAGGTTATCAAAGATTGAAAAGACAACCTACCAAATGGAAGAAAATATTTACAAATCATACAGCTGATAAGGTGTTAGTATCCAGAATATATAAAGAACTCTTACAACTCAACAGCAATAAATACAAATAAACTGCTTTAGAAATGCACAAAAAACTCGAAGAGATATTTCTCCAAAGAAGATATAAAAATGGCTAACATATATGAAAAGATGCTCAAAATCACCAATAATTTGAAAATCAAAACCACGATGAGATATCATCTCACACCCATTAGGATGACTACTTTATATAAAAAAGAAGCCAACAGAAAATAACGTGTTGATAGACTGTTGAGAAATTGGAACCCTTGTGCACCATTGGTGGGAATATTGAATGGTGAGGCTGCTGTGGAAAAATCATGGCAGTTCTTCAAAAATTAAAAATAGAATTGCCATATGATCCAGCAATTCCACTTTTGGGTATAACTCCAAAGAATTGAAAGCATCATCTCAAAGATATATTTGTATACCCATTTATAGCATTATTCATGATAACCAAAAGGTGGAAGCAACCCAAATGTCCATTGGTGGATGAATGGATAAATAAAATGTGACATGTACATGCAATGAACTATTACTCTGTCCTGAAAAGGAAGGACAGGCCAAGTGCAATGGCTCATGCTTGTAATCCCAACACTTGGAAAGTCAAGATGGGGGATTGCTTGAGCCCAAGAGTTCAAATCAGCCTGGGCAACATAATGAGACCTCACCTCTATTTTTAAAAGAATTAAAAATTAAAGGAAGGACACATGCTACAACATGGATGAAACCTGAAGACATGCTAAGTGAAATAAACCAATCACAAAAGGACAAATACTATATGATTCCACTCATATGAGGGACTGGGTAGTGAGATTTATAGAGACAGAAATTTTAATGTTGGTTGCCAGGGGTTGGGGAGAGGAGAGAATGGGGGTTTACTGAGTACAGAATTTCAGTTTTACAAAAGAAAAGAGTTCTGTGGATGGATGGTGGTGACAGTTGACAATGTGAATGTACCTAATGCCACTCAACTATACGCTTGAACAGTGCTAAGATGATAAATTTTGTTTTGTGTATTTTACTAGAATTTTTTAAAGTTAAAAAAAAAATCCTTCTGGGCGTGGTAGCTCAAATCTGTAGTCCTAGCACTTTGGGAGGTGGAGGCGAGAGGATTGACTGAGCTCAGTGGTTCGAGACCAACCTGGGTAACTTGGCAAGACCTCATCTCTACAATAAATCAAAGCAATAGCTGAGTGTGGTGGCAAGCACCTATAGTCCCAGCTACTCAGGCAGCTGGGGCAGAAGGATTGCCCAAGCCTAGGAGGTTGAGGCTACAGTGGCCGTGATTGAGCCACTGCACTCCAGCTTGGGTGACAGAGTGAGATTCTGACTCAAAAAAAAAGAAAAGAAAGAAATCCTGTAGCTGAAATGTACAGTAATCAAGATGAAAAACTCTACTTTACTAGAGGGGCTCAATGTGAGCTGGCGGAAGAAAGAGGCAGCCAACAGTTGAGGTGTTGCCATCTGAAGAACAGAAAGAAAGAAGAATAAAGAAAAACAAACAGAGCCACAGAAATGTAGGCCACCCTTCAGTGCACCGACAGGAGTCTCAGTGGGAGAAGAGAGAAAGGGGCAGAAAAAAATTTGTAAATTTTTAAATAAAGAATACTCATTTTAAATTTTCAGATAATATTTTAACTTTCCAAACTTGATGAAAAACACCAATCTATACATCAAAGAAGCTTAACAGACTCCAGATAGATTAAACACAAAGAGATCCACATCAAGACATTATTATCAAAAGTTGGAAAGATAGAGAAACTCTGGGAAGCAGCAAGAAAGAAGTGCCTGCCTAGGGGGATGGAACTCCAGTAGTGTCCACGCCGACTGCTTTGGAAGCCAGGAGACCAGAAGGCAACAGAATGGCATATTGTAGTGCTGGAAGAATCCTATATCCAGCAAAGTTATCTTTCAAATGTGAAAGCAAGATAAAAACACTCCCAAGCAAATACTAACCGAGGAACTCCATTGCCAGCAGACCTGCTTTGCCAGAAATATGAGAGGAAGTTCTTCAGGCTGAAAGGAAATGACACTAGACAGTGATTTGAGTTCATACACACACACACACACACACACACACACACTGGTAAAGGTAATTAAGCAGGTAATGGTAAACGACAACATTTCTTTTTCTTATCTTAACTGATTTAAAATATCATGAAGGCCTCACATGTATCCCACAACTCTAAAATAAAATATTATGAAGGAGCAGCTTATATCTGCTTGCTTTCTAGTTACTAAAAGAAAGTGCTTTACGTTCACATCAAAGAATCCTCTCTAGCCCCAGGCTTTCTGAAGGAAAAATGAAGGCAAGGGAAGATTTTCTAGTTCCTGCTCTTTTTTTGGCTTTCGAGGTCTTTTAGTTGTACCCATGTGTGTCTATCACCCCATGAATGTACCTGGAGAAATTAACTGATCTCCCTAAACAATTCATGCAGTAAGGAAGGGGTGAGGAGAAAAATCAGTGATTCTGATGCCTGGATCACCCTCACCCCCTTTATTGGCATGTTGGATGGGAGAAGGGAGGGGGTATGATTGTCCTAATGGTTCGGGGATGCAGGGGGCTGGGGGAAGGGCTGGGGAGAGGGCAGGGAGGAGGAAAGGCCAGGCTGGAGGTGGGCCTGGTGCTACCCCTCACAGTTCAAAGGGCTTGCTCTGGTTCAGGTTTACATGGCTTTCTTTGGTCCAGATGTTGGCCCATGCTTAGTCCTGTGCTCTGTTTGAGTGTTGGCCTGAAGGACTTCCTGTGCTGTGCCGTGGTGGGGTGAGCTGCGTGGCCCAGATGCTCTGTGGCTGCATGTAGGCCAGTGAGTGGAACACCTGCTGCATGTACGCCATGGGGTCTAGAAGGCCAGGCCCAGGTGCTCCCACATGGGCCAGATTTCCACTGTCTGGGAGCCCCCAATGTCAGGTCCACTTGGATCATGGTGGCTGCCAACCTGTAGACCACCCCAACCCAGACTTCATCACACTGCACACTGCTCTCTCAGATACACCAAGGGGCCGCATCCCGTGCATAGCCCCCACGGCCCCTCCTCCCAGAGGCCTGGATGTTGAGCTCTAAGATAGTTTGGAGAGTATGAACCACAAGGAAGATGATCTTGATCAAAGAAATCTTATAAACTGTCTTTTCTCTTATGCATTTTAACTGCTATTCCATTTCTTTGAAGGTAATGTCAAGTCAATCCTTATAGTTTCTTAATTTAGTGAAAAGATTTCCATCTCAGTAATCTCCATGGGAGATGAGAGGGACTGCTAAATTTCCACCTGACTTACCAATCACATGACCAATTTTGTGACTTTATTGCCTTGTTTAACCTGTTTATTCTACTTATTTGGCAAGTGACTGGTGGAGTTCAATCAAAGTTCCCAAACTCCTGATGAAGCACCTTGGAGACTTGATCAGGTTCTCCTGCATAGCAAGAGAAAGAGGCTAGCTGGATCAGCTTAATAGTCATTTGTCCTCTGCTGCTTGTTCTGCTGCCTAAAAACTATTGCCTAAGAATCTCTGGAATGAGAACAAGAAATAGAGGCTGTAAGTTGAGTGTGAAAAATAGTTAAGATAATAATCTTTATTTATCAACTCTTCTATTTATATTAATGCTGCACTAATAAAAAGAATGTGTGGCAGTATCAGGAATCAAAGTTTCATAAGTCCCATCCATATTTTTATTGCTCCTCCAATAGAATCAGAACAAAGTTAGCAAATAAATATGTAGGAACCAAGATATCTATTTTCATACGTGTTTCCGTTTTAAACTGTGGCTGAAAGGAAAGTATTTCCCTAATATAGCTCTTGGAACATAGCCAAACAGTCCAACACTTCAGGGCACAGAATTGGAACAAGTGATTCTAGGTTTGCCATTTGATAAAGTTTCATCTGTTAAGTGATTTGCTCATGAAATCAATCTATTTTTTGTTATGAGTGAAAAAGATACTGGAATATTTGGGGGGAGTCTGTCTATAGTGCATACAGAAAGGGAGAGAAGGCAGAAGGCTTCCAAGCCTTTTCTATCTTGGAGGGGGAGCAGATGTATAAAGCTCAGCTGGTCTTGCCTTGCTTGCAGACAGTACTGTGCCTATAGCACTCCAGCAAGATGCCATCCACTTTAGAAATCTCTAAGGCAGGTCATTCTGCGTTTCCAATGGGAGCTCATTTCAGTGTGCCATGACCCATTCAGCTGTAAATGTTTTTTTCTCCTATCCAAATACAGTCTTTCTCCTTACATGACAGTTTCCTTGTGCTATATCTTCAAATTAGATCAAGAGAGGCTGATATACATTTCCTTATAACAACTTTTTCCATGGACTCGTTAGATTATAAATTTGAAGTGAAAATAATAAACACAGCCTTTCCTACAATTCCCTATCATACCATCAGGCAGATGCCATTTGAACATCCCTGTGGGGTGGTGCTGTACTTCCTGAGGCTGTCTTTCCATGTTTAAAAAATATTTTCCATGTAAGTCATGAAGGAGCTTCTAGATCTTCTCTTCTTCAGGCCAAATCACCCTAAATCTCTAATTTTATCTCATTTTAATTATTTTTGCTGTTTATTTCTTTACCCTTTAAAAATATATTTACTTAATAGATTTGCAAATGCTTTCTCAGAGAGCAAGAGGCTGTATGGAAGACAGCTGAATAACACAAAAGCTTTATGAGCTGGAAAGAAATTTAAATGTCAGAAAGAGAAAAAGAAGGGTGCCTGAATGAAGCATATCTGTATACCTAACCCTTAACTGTACCCCACAATATCATAATAAAAATATTGATTAAAAAAAGAAAAAACAACAAGAAATTATCTACAGCTGAATCGTGTAGTGGACTCCAAACTAAAACTCCAAGCAGTAGCAGGAGTCTTATGTACCCTTCATTTTGCTTTATCTCTTCTCATGGAAAGAAAAATTTGAAGGAATATATAAGAAGAATAATTCTAGCCAATTTCAAATTTAAAAGTACAGTTTATTTAGATCAAAAATAAATCTTCAAAATGGTGGCAGAGAACACACAATGGCTCTTCTTTCAGTTTGTACTTGATCTCATTTCCAATAAGTTTTTTAAAAGTTCATTCTATTTTAAAGATGTCTTAATGTATGAGGTTCCTTCTTAAAATATTTTGCTTTTATATTTATGCGAGATATTTTACCTCTGTTCCAAAATAATTTCAAGGAATTAGGCATTAAAATATTGTAAATGATGGTACCCTACAAATATAGACAATAATAAATTCATGTCTAAAGACAAAAAAAAAAAAAAAGAAAAAGGAGAATAGATATAGCAGGAATAAAGCCTGGAGAGGAACAAGGGGACCAAAGGGCTGAGCCCTCGGGATCTGAAGTAGAAACTTTGGATAGAGAACCAAAATCCAAAGGCAGTCTGTTCATGTTTCAAAAACCAATGAAGGCTGCCCTCCCCACAGGATGATCCTGTGGTTCCCAGCTCCAGGCTGAACTGGCTCCTCCTGGCACTGTGGTCTTAGTTGATGGAGGATAATAGAGCTGGACAGGACTAAAGATATCATCTGATCTTGACAGTGTCCAAAGATGGAGGCTCTGGCATTCTCAGTAATCCATTCTTACCACCCTGTCCTCTTTCACATCCTCCCTCCCTTCCCACTCCAGCCCAAGCAAGGACCACCAGGAATCTCAGCTCCCAAGTAGGAACTGGCATGGTCAGAAAGGAGCGCCACTTCCTAGTTTCCCCCCATTGTTTTTACTTGAGTATCTCTTGACTAGCAGTAACCAGAGAATGTATCCAGGGACTCATTATTGAAACTTACTGTTACATCTTTAAAATGACCAAAATTGGACTAGTTTGCTTCTGAAGTCCCTTCAAACTCTATAATATTCTATGACTCTCTAATACTGTAAACCAAAACAGGAATAAAAGAGTAATTATAGGTTGCTTCTTGTAAGCATTAACCTCAAATACTGTTTCAGGAAGAAAGAAGCCAGTAGAGTACTTGGCACCACTAGGACATTTTTTTAAGTTCTGTCCAGCCCTGATGGCCAGATCTGAAGAGAAGCATAGGAGAATGAAGGAAGACCTCAGAAAAGGCCCCATGTGATGGAGGATGCAAATTGGGATACAGGAGAAGACTCCAAACCATGCAGAGACCTTTTCGCCAAGTGCTCAGATACCAGAACAAAAGGATATTCTTGGCGGTGAAAACAAAGATATGTGAAAGGAATATGAGATCTGTTTTATGTCTTGTAGGTAGCAAACCTAAAGGAAAATTGCCTGAGAGGCCCAGGCTGAAAACATAAATAGATTCATGGTAAATTCACTTTGTTTGTTAAGGAAAACAATCTATTTTGGTGGCACACTCCTAACTTTTTAAGAAATGTATTGTGTATTGTTTTGAAGGGTCTTCCAGTGATTAAAGTGGCCATTGCCCATGGTAGAAAATGTTAAATAATACCAAAACAATTGTAAAGAGCCCACAGAGAGAGCTTCCATTAACCTCTGGACATATTTCCTTAAAGTCTTGCTGCATGTTCCTATATGCAGTTGAAATCATATGGCACACATCATTGTGGATACTGCTTTTTCACTTAGAATTACTATGTTCCAACATCGTGAAAAACTCTCAAGTGACATAATTTTCGTGATTACGTAGTATTTCATCTATAGAAGTTATTGGTATTTCCTTAGCCTTTTCCCTGCCTGGGAACATTTTGTTGGTTTCTTCTTATTAATGATACTAGCGACTTACACTACAATAAATAACTTTGTACATCGATATTTGCCTACATTTTAAGGGATGTGCTTGGTTTTTTCAAACTGTTGAGACAAATGTTGTGAAGAACACTCATACACCTGAGTACTCCTTATTCTAGATAGAGTACTGGGGTTGCTTTGCACCTGAACAAGCCTGGTAAGTTTCTTGGAACGTTTCAAACCGTTTCTGATTGTGCTTGTGGGAGATAACAGTACAGAACATTCCATGACAGATATTATGACAACAATTTTGGAGTTGGTGCTGGCACTGCAGATCCAAGGGACACTTCGATTATAACTTGCCCAGGCTCAAACTTTCTCTAATTGACTTCCTTGAAGCACTTGGTCTGTGAAGTGCCCACAAGTCCAGATTTAAAGTACCGTCAATCTGTGGTCCTCATGAGAGTGACTTTCAGCTGAAGAGTTTAGATTTGCCCTAACCTTGCAGACCCTTCAGAAACCACGCTGACGACTCATCTCTACAGGGAAGCACAGCTTTCTCCTTCCTGTGGACCTGGAGCGGGGTCAGCTGCCTGGCCCAGCAGCAGGTCTGCCATCTTTTCTCCAGCCTCGGAAGGGGCCTGGCCTCAGTTTCCTTCTGTGGTGCTTTCCATCTGTAGTACCAGGACAGTGCCTTCTCTGAGGGCTTGTGTGTGTTTGCTCTTTGCTTTTGGATGCAGTTGTTGTTTCAGGTGTGATGTGACAGCTTGTCCCTGAGCCATTGCATGATATTCATTGCATGAACTGGCTGGGCTAACTGTGTCTCAGTGGAATCTTCCCTTTTCCATTGAATACAAGAACTACTTTTTATTTATTTTTTTATCTGTCTATCTATATATATATATGCTAGAGGAATTGGTGAAGGTAGGGGCCAGTGCTTGCAATATAGATAAGGAAAAATATCGAAAATGAATATTACCTTTTATGATGGACCAGTATTGTTTTCTGTATAGTTTATATACCTGATAGATAAAGTTCACCATTTGTAAGTGTATAGCTTCATGAGTCTTAACAAAACTCATGTATAGTGGTAGAACTACCGCCATACTCAAGATAGAGAATGAAGCATTTTCTGTATAGACATATACTTTTGCTTCTCTTGGGTAAATACACCTACACATGGGTTATGTGGAGAACATACACTTTACTTTCAAGAAATTGCCAAACTGTTTCCCACAGTGGCTTTACCATTTTGAGTGACTTTTCTTCTTGGCACCTTTTAGTGTTTCTTTTCTCTATCTCTTCATCTCCCTTCTCTCTTTAAAAAGTCTCTGTCCCTTATAATGTGTGCCAATCTTTAACCAAAGACAAGGCCAGAGTCTGTGCATTGGGGAAGAAGAGTAGGACAAAAGGGAGGTGGCTGGGTATATTCTCATGTCTACTAAGGAGGGATGTGGCTGGGTATTCCCACAGGACTAGTAAGGAAGGAGGTCTCTGGGTATCCCAACATGCCTACTAAGGAAGGAGGTGGCTGGGTATACTCACATGACTAGAAAGGAAGGAGGTGGCCACATATACCCACATGATTAGTAAGGAGGGAGGTGGCCAAGTATATACACCTGACTACTAAGGAGGAAGGTGGCCAGGTATACCCCCATGACTACCTAGGAGGGAGGTGGCTGTGTATACTTACAGGACTACTAAGGAGGGAGGTGGCTGGGTATACTCACTTGACTACTAAGGAGGGAATCAGCACAGTACTGAGTGTAAAAGATCCTTCTAGAACGATTTTGGAGCCTCAAGTTGTTATTCTTCTGTGGCTACAGTGAATCCAATAACTTTAAGTTGTCAGAGGTTAGCCACAACTTACAAAACACATTTACCTATTGAGGTTTGATCCTCCAATAGTTCTGTCACATGCACGTGCTGTCACAATCCCCGTTTCATAGAGGATGAAGTTCAGAGGGTATACGTGAGGGACCCAAGGTTCCCACTGGATAGGAACAGAACCAGGATAGACCCCAGTATCCTGACTTTGCCTCCAGGCTTTATCTGCTGATAATCACCCCATGTTGACTCCTGGTACTGAGCCAGGCCTTCATGCTCATTCCTAGTCTGCACCTAATCTGTGGTTATGAACCGTGATCTCATTGTTCAGATGCATCATCTGGGTGCCTTTCCTGGGGTTGTATAGCTGGGACCTGATTGACTGCGGTGGACCTGGAGCCCCTGATGGCAGGGCCTGTACCCTTCCTCTTCCCCACACAGTAGAAACACATGTCCCTTTTGTGACTGCAGAGAGGAAGGGGGGGGAGGTGACCAGCCTCTCTCCGCAAGCAGCTGTGTGCTGGATGTGGGCTGGTTACTCCAGGTGTGAAGGAAGAGGAGGAAAGCCAGATTATAAAGAACATAAGCCCAGTGTGGAGATAAACTAAGATGATCTAAGTAGGAGAGGGACTCCTGGGTGACATGGTCCAAGGGTAAAACTGGGATGATTAACAGCCTCCCCAAGTAAAACTGGGCCCTGGGCCTCCCGCCAGCCCTACCCTTCTGCACTCCTGCGACTCACCTGCATGTGCAGCACCCAAAAGCCAACCTGTGGGCAAACCCCATCCTAGCACCAAGAGGCAAAACTAAAAGCACAAAAAATAAAAAACCCCACTTAGTTATTTTTCAGTCCAGTTCCACAAGCCATTTGTCCTCTTCCCGTCCCCATAAAAATGCCACCATCCCGACCCATTGGGTGTTACCACTCTAGAATCTCGTAAATCTTCTCTTGCCCTTATCCACTACCATCCACTCTGGTTCAAGATGCTTTGTCTCACACCTGAACCTTCAGCAGGCTCAGGCCTGGTTTCTCCGGTCTCCCTTGCTGCCTATCCAGCCCTTGACACTGCCATCAGAAGGGTCTCTCAAAAATGTCACGTCTGATCATACCATCACCCCTCTCAGATTAAGACCCTTTGGTGGCACCCTACTGGCTGCGAGGTGGCCAGTCCTTAATAGGAACCACCCGACCTTTGTCCTGGTTCAGCTCACATCCAGGGCCCTCCTTCCTGCCATGAGAAATACCTGGCATGAACAGGTATTTCCAGGCTCAGAGTAGCTCCTACCCTCTGAGGTCTTAGGGAGCCCTTGCTACCCCCCCAGACACAGCCATCCCACTGTGCTCTCGTGGTGCCAGGTGACACTGGGGTAACTTCCTGCAGTTTGCTGTCACATGTGTGTGTTTCCCTCACTGGACCCACAGTGTAAGCCCTGCATGTGCCAGGCCCACATCCATTTCTGTTCACCATCATGTTTCTAGTGACTGGCGCAAAGAAGGTTCTTGATCAGTGCTTGCCATTGGCAAACTACCTTGGCAAACAAGATTTTATCAAGAACTTGCTTACATTTTAAGATAGATAATAGTGGCGCCAGGTATGTTTTTATTTGTATTTTCATGTATAGGCTTAGTGTGCCTCTTACGTTGCAAAATGCTCTCTCAGCAGGACGTTGTCTTTTGCCTTTAAAGTGGTCTTTTCATTCGTCTCGTTTGGAATCTGAGTCTCCAGAACTGCACTGGCTAAAAATGCAATTCCTAAAACTCTTAGAAAATGATAAGATCTAACAGTGTATATTTTCAGTTTTATTGTGCCTGTAGCATTGCATATATAGACAGTACTTAATATATTTGTTGATTTGTTCATTATATATTATTTTCATTTGAAAAGCATATAACCACAGTACACAGTTTTGGGAGGAAAGGGAAAAAAATCTGTAACACTACCATTCAAGCTCTGTTACAGTTTTAGTATATTACCTTTTGGTATTTTTATATGCATCTTAACATTGCCATATTCACAATGTACATACAATTTTGTGTCCTCTAAGAAACCTTATTGTTGCTGGATCAAGGTATTACATTGTATACAGCATGGTATGTATCCAGTTCAATTCAAAAGCATTTATGAAGCAATACACCATTCTGTGTGCTTAATACCGTTCAAAGAAAACACACAGATTTGATATCGTGGCTCTTTATTAATAAAATACCATAGTTATGAAGGCTTTAGTGACATTTTTGCTTCACGGTCTGTCTTGTGGCATCTCCTCTTCCAGCTACCAGCAGGAATGGTGGCATGAGGCAGGGGCTCCTCTTTCCCAGGGGAGGACCCTCTAGAGGGTGACATTCGAGCAAGGCCTAAATAGAGAGAAGAGAGAACGACACAGCTGTTGGGGGAAGAGTGTTCCTGGCAGTGCTATCCCCAGTGCAAAAGCCCTGAGGTGCTTGGGGTTTTCAAGGAACAGTAAGGGAAGGGAATTAGGAGCTTAGGTTGGCGAGTAGCAGCAGGGAGGTCTCAAAGGATTCTACTAACCCTGGGAGGCCCTGCTTTTCCTGAGTGAGATGGGAAATGGTAGACTAATGACAGGACTGCTTCATTCTCCAGCTTCGTTCCTCTCTGAGGCCCTTCTGTGCCCACCTTTGTCACCCTCCGGATGAGTGACATTGTACCAGAACCTGTGAACTCTCCTTTAGAAGCATGCATGATGTGCTCATGACATAAAGTGCCCAATCCTTAAGCCTAAATGTGCAGGCAGGTCATTAGCCACACCTGTGGGGTCACACACTCACATTTGGTTATCACTGTTTCAAGAAACTAGGCACATTCCACATATTTAAAAACCATGTAGCCCAAACTTCTCGTTTCTTTCTCTTTTGATTATTTGAGATCATTGTTCCTCTCTGAAAATAATGACCAAATTTGTTTTTACAATAGCATTAAAAAGTCAACCTAGTAGGGCTTACTATCAGCCTGACGTTATTAAGCATGCTTCAACCTCTGACAATTCTAGAAACCAGGTTTTTTGTTATTGGGGGGCGGTTATCCTATTATAATCTTCCTTGAATTGCTTTATGGCTAGATCTGTCACATGCCAAAGTTAGATCCCATTAGCAGGCTTAAAACATTTATTTCTGAAAGAACAAACTGTTACAGGTTGCTTAGGGTAATTTATTTCTTTTGTTTTCTTTCTGCTACAGAAGGAGACATCACAGCTTTCCCAGATCAGGAGGAAAAATATGGAATGTGTTTTACCGCTGACTGAACACAATCGAATGAACTGTCCTGACAGTAGTTTGAAAACCAGCAGCTAGCAGTTTGTCCAGGCTCTAACACTGTCCAGCACTTTCCAGAGCAAATCTGCTGTTTACAAGAACTCTCAGCCTTACGAAGTTTATAACCTCAAGCTTTGTTTATTTAAAATATTTCTGCAGAAGAAAAGTACCTGGCACCTGCTTTCCAGAATGGCCATGGAAGAGTATTTGTGGATGGTCATTTTAGGTTTCATCATAGCGTTCATCTTGGCCTTTTCTGTTGGTGCAAACGATGTTGCCAACTCCTTCGGTACTGCCGTGGGCTCTGGCGTGGTGACCTTGCGGCAGGCCTGCATTTTGGCTTCGATATTTGAAACCACCGGCTCTGTGTTATTGGGAGCCAAAGTAGGAGAGACCATTCGTAAAGGTATCATTGACGTGAACCTGTACAACGAGACGGTGGAGACACTTATGGCTGGGGAAGTTAGCGCCATGGTTGGTGAGTAGCCTTCTTCCACACACCCATGGGCCACACCTGCCCCCAACCCGCCTTCCTGCTATGCCTGGGCCATATTCATAAATTTGATTTGTGTTTTGACTTTTCAAAAACTGGTTTGACATTTTATATTTACCATCTTATTTTTTGTTTTCTGCATATTAATTACAATTTTAAAAGTGTTTAAATATCAAGCAACTATTTACTTTCTCAAATTTTTTAGCAAACTTGGTTGTTAAAATAGATTTCAGCTAAGTGAATACTTTTCATAAAGTACAGAAAAAGATATTTGTAGAAGAGCTCTTTATTGTTTTAGAGTTGCTTGAAAGTTATGAAAGAGATAACGTGTCTAAATGAATGTGTTCTAAAGATTTACTTATAAAATTTCCTGGAAAGTTGATTTATGTTTTTTCTTAAAGTTTTTCATCAGTTAAGATGCAGTGTTTCGAAACTTTGGATGACAAAAAATAGTATTTATTAATTTAACTGTTATATTCTCAGTTTAAGCTCTAGAGCATTTACCAAATGAATCTGAACTAAGTGCTTATGTTTCAAGAAATTCCGGCCTCCTACATTCTTTGTAAACCTTTTGTAGGCTTTTATTTTGACTTTCTGATTCTACCTCTGGAAGCTCCATTTGTCATGTTTTGTTTTCTGGCCACAAAATAATTTGTATGTCTGCTTTTATTGGTAGTTTTAAGTTGTCTAGATGAAGTATTGAGGTGAACTGTATGAGTGAGCACATTGACTGGTGGATTGTGTGACCTCCCCACTGCCAGGTGAAACCAGACGCCAGCACTAGGGGTGTTTGCAGCACTGCCCTCGCCACGGCTGAAAAGAAAGAAATCCAGGGAGGAGCACATTAAGTGCAGCTGAGGAGCTTTTTTTTGCATGCCTCTAGGGAGAGATGATGGTGCAGCAGACTCCTTATCTGGTTAGGGAGAGAAGGGCTAGGGAGGAATTTTACCACCTTCTGTTTGCAACATACTTTTGTAGGAAGAGTCCCACAGCAGGGGACAAGATAGTGGTGTGCCAGGAATACAGCCACATCCCACAGGTCCCTGGTTATTTATTTTAAATAGTCACTAGCATTTCTTAAGGAGCCAGTATGGGGAGATTATTTGCCAAGTTTAAGAAGGTCCACTATCCTTTTGTTACAAGGCATCTCATCAGAAGCAGCCGGATATACTAAGGGATTCAATATTTACTAAGCACTGTAGGCTGGTAATATATACTAAGGAGTCCCTGTTTTTCAGCTTGACATTTTGTGTTGTGAAGATGTCAGGTTCGAGATCACTTTCAGCCCAAGAACTATTGTGCTTGTTGAATTTTACCTACCTTCATAGAACATACAAGGGGAGACCCCCCCCCCCCAAAAAAACCAGAATTATCTTTTGGAGGGCTGGCCCCTTGTAGTACTTAGAATTCGTTTCCCTGGATCAAATAGTCAACAAAGTTTTTATCTGGAAGTTTTGAAAAGGTTGCATCATGATTTGCAGAAGAAACATCCTGAGTTGTGGCAAACAAGTGACTGGTTCTTCCACCATGACAACGCACCAGCCTACACCATGCTGAGTGTTCGCAGTTTTTGACCAAAAATGGCATGACCCCCACGCTTCACCCTCCCTATTCACTCGATCTTGCCCCAAGCAACTTTTTTTATTTTCCCGGATGCAAAAAGTCCTCAAAGGGAAATGTTTTGTTGATATGGAAGAGGTGAAGCAAAAAATGGCAGATGCACTAAAAGGCATCAAAACTGACGAGTTCAGTAACTGTTGTGAGCAGTGGTAAAAGAATCTCAATAGGTGTATTGCATCAAACAAAGAACTTTGAAGGTGACTGAAGTTTAAACATGTAAGAATAAATACACAATTTTTAATAAATAAATTCCAGGGTTTTGGGTCCCCCCTTGTACATTTCTCAGCACAGTCAGATATAATTGAGATTTTCCTTAGAAAAATAACTGTTCTTTGTAAAATGTACCCTTAATAGTCATGATACGTATCTAATATTTAATTATATGAAGCTGAAAGGTAAGATTTTATTCCTAGTCAGGATGATGTGGACAAGATGTTTTGAAAGTATGGGGCAAATAAAAACACTGGCAAAATTAAATCTCATCCAGTCATGGTGGCTCATATCAGTAATCCCAGGAGTTTGGCACTAGTCTGGGCAACATAGTGAGACTACATGTCAACAAAAAACTTTTTTAAAAAATTAGCTGGGTAACTGGGCTCGGTGGCTCAGCCTGTAATCCTGCGCCTTTGGGAGGCTGAAGTGAGTGGATTGCCTGAGCCTGCGGGTTCAAGACCCGCCTGGGCAACGTGGCAAGACCTCATCTCTACAATAATCAAAAACTAGCCGGGCGTGGTAGCACGTGCCTGTAATTCCAGCTACTTGGAAGGCTGAGGCGGAAGGATCGCCGGAGCCCGGCAGGTCGAGGCTGCGGTGGCTGGGAGCGGCCACTGCACTCCAGTCTAGGCGACGGAGTGAGACTCCAACTCAAAAAAAAAAAAAAAAAATTAGCTGGGTTTAGTGGTGCATACCTGTAGTCCAAGCTCCTTGGGAGGCTGAGGCAGAAGGATTGCCTGAGCCCAGGAGGTCAACGCTATGGTGAGCTGTGATTGTGCCACTGCACTCCAGACTGTTTCACAGAGTGAGACTCCAACTCAAAAATAAATAAATCTCAACTGACATGTTTCCTTTCATTGGATAAAACTTTTAAGGACTGGTAGTATCTATTATGGAGGTTTGTTAGTGAAGCTACACTGAAGACCTCTGTAAGACAGGAAAGTTTGTGTACTGAGCTGCATGTCACCACTGACTTTTCACATCGACAGAATAACTAACCCAGTGTTTCAGTTTTCCCACCCCTGGCCTTTGCCTCTTTACTGAAAGAATGAAGGATACTTACCTCAACTAGACTTTGGGTTTACCAAAGCAATTTGGGGTTTTGCTTGAATAACTTGATTTTGTTTGCTTTGGTTTCTTTTTTATTTTTTTGGTATGTGGTTAGATGAATCTCAAAGCCTACTTTGTTGGGAATTTGTGTGGGTTACCTAGATTTTAAAAATTGGGTTCTTTGCAATGAGAGCTATGTAAATGTAAGATGGTGGTATAATTACTACTGGCAAAACCAAAGCTGATTCTGTCCAGATGCCTGAATTCTCCCAGTCTTCTTCTTCTGAATTCAATATCCCTTTTTCTTCTCCCTCTCTCCCCCTGCCCTTTATTCTATTCCATTTTATTTTTTCTTTTTCCTTTGGTCACTCCCCCCCAAACCCTGGGGTCTCTGTGCTTCCTGACAGAGTTGTACTAGTTAAGATGGTTGTGTAGAAGAAGTTGTTAGTACAACTAACCTTCCTGAACTAGTTATCTTGTGAGACTGTTGCTCAGCCCTGAAGCAATAGTCAACCCACTTTGTAGGAAACCACCTGTGGCTCCAAAATTTTACTGAGAATTCAAGACTCCAACTCTTCTCATGGAAATACTCACACTGGCATGAGCAAGTCATGTTCTTGAACTCCTTAGGAAGTGCACAGTTCCCTCCTAGCTCCGATCCCCAGTCACACTCTGCTTCTCACCCCTTCTGTCAGCCTCCCTGGCACCAGAGCCTTTGCTCTGCCACTTCTTTCATCTTCCCTGGAACAGTGGCCTGAGAGATGCCCATTTCCCTACTTTCTACAGGTTTTGTCTTGCACCCTTATCCCATGCTTAAACCTTTCCTCATTGCAGGATACCATTATCTTCCAGTAAAATATCTCTTTAGGCTGGGCATACTCACCCTTGTAATCCCAGTGCTTTGGGAGGCTGAGGCAGGAGGATCGCTTGAGCCCAGGAGGCTGAGGCTGTAGTGAGCTATGATCGTACCACTGCACTCTAGTCTGAGTGACAGGGCAAGACCCTGTTTCTTTTTTTTTAAATCTCCTTCTTTTTCCCACTGTTCTTCTTGGCACTAATGTAAGCGCATTTACCTTTGGACATCCCTGGAGTTGAGGCGCTCTCCCAGTGCTGCGCAGGTGTCCCTGCCTCCCCCACCTCCTCCTGCCGGCCTTCCCTCCTTCCTCCTTCCCTCCTGAGGGCAGCCCCGACCTTTCCTTACAAACTCCTCTGCTCCAGGACACATTTTGTAAAGTCAGCCAGAAAAAGGATATCAGCTTTAAGGAAGGAAAATCTCATGGGCTGAATTCAGTTGGGTGAGTTATACCATTCTCTTACATCATTCAATTATTTTAATTGTTGTAAGAATATAAATCCTAGAGTCCATTTTTAAAAGTTCTGGTTCTGTGCTATGAAATACACTTCAAACCCTGACTCTATTTTTAAAACCCTCATCCCTGAGGAGCCCAGGGCTCAGATGTAGAGGTGTGAGGACTTGTCCACCAGGAAACCTGGTGCTGCCACATAGCCTGTCACCAGTTTGGCAGCACAAGGCTGGCCCCTTCTCCTCCCAGCACACGCCTCAGGGTGGATGGGGGTTACTGCGGCCTCAGCTCAAAGGTCAGCACGCCCGGCACTCATGGGAGCAGCTGTCCACGTGGCCCCGTTGACAGGACCTGCACAGCCTCCCGTGATCCCCCTGTGGCTCGGATCCCTTTGAAGGAAATGTGGGGTCTGCTGAGAAGGGCTGCTGCTGCCAAGCAACCCAGGCTCCAGAATTAACATTTGGAATTAATAATGTGCCTGGCTTATCAGCCAGAGCCTTTGTTCCCTTTCAGTTTGGTATGAGCTTTTCAACAACTGTTTCTGAAAGTGATCTCTCCCAGCTGATGCTTTTAATACTCACTGCAGAATTTGATCTGCTTATGAAAATATCTGAAGTGAACTGTAGCCTAGAAAAACATTAAGCCTAGAAAAGTGTGGTGAAATTGAGGTAAAAGGACACGAAGCCAGCACGATGGGATCCTCTTAGCAACTGAGACTCAGAAGGCAGACAAGTAAGAGGCCCAACATTCTGGGCAGGGTCTGAGAGCAGATACCCAAATTTGGGTTAAATATCATAGTTATTTCTCATAGATGAGGTAACCATCAAAGAACAGAGTGGGTTCCACTGTCATGCACAGACGATATGACACAGCCAAAGTCCCTTGGTCCCCACTCTGTGACTATAAGGCATGACTCCCACAAAGTCCTCTCCTAACAGATTGCCTTTCTTTCCTTGTTGTTTCATTGGTGTCTTGACCCTCTTACTTGATTTTAGCCAAACTTTACCCAAAACAAGTTGATCATCGGCACCCTCACCAACACATGACGAAGGTGGATCCCAACCAGCAGATGGAGACTTGTCGTGGGATGCAGAGTCATCCCATCCTTCTGTGTTGAAGATGGAGAGGCATTTGCCTTCCACCAAAGTTAACAGAGTGATTTTTGTCAGTACTGTAGCACGTTGCAAAGAAACAACCCATGGAAAATCAAGCTCAGGGAGATGTTATGGAGAACAATTTGGATTCCTCCCTTATTGGCGGTCTGAAACACTCTGCCATGTACCTTATTTCTTTCCTTCTCAACCCGTAGGCTCAGCCGTCTGGCAACTGATTGCATCCTTCCTGAGGCTCCCCATCTCAGGAACCCACTGCATTGTCGGCTCCACCATCGGGTTCTCACTTGTGGCCATTGGGACGAAGGGTGTACAGTGGATGGAGCTCGTCAAGATTGGTAACTGCCATTTTATTTTACCTGTAAGAAGGGAAGTTGATGTTTGCAAGAGTGAGTTTTATTAAAAGTTACCTTTTAAATGTTTTTTTTTTTTGAGTCAGGGTCTTGCTCTATCACCCAAGCTGGAGTGCAGTGACACAATCACAGCTCACCACAGCCTCAACCTCCTGGGCTCGGGTGATCCTTCCACCTCAGCTTCCCAAGTAACTGGGACTACAAGCTCACACCACCATGCCTGACTAATTTTTTTATTTATCGTAGAGATAAGATCTCACCATGTTGTCCAGGCTGGTCTGAACTCCTGGACTCAAGTGATCCTCTTACCTTGGCCTCTCAAAGTGCTGGAATTACTGGCATGAGCCATCGCACCTGGCTTAAAAGTTACTTGTTAATATATTTTTCCTCCAAATGTTAAGGTTTAGAAGACCTAGATGATTTGGGTCATGCATCTTCCTTAAAGTTCCAGTTAATGGAGTTGGTGAACTTTTGAAATGCTATATTGTTGTCCAGCTTTGAGAATCACCACCTGTTCTTCCCAGGCAGAAGACAAATGTATTTTATTGAAATCAGTCTGTGGGTCAGAGAAAGACCAGGCCACAGGAGACAATGCCTGGCACCCAGGAGCCCGAGTCCATGGTCTCAGAAGCCTCTGTGTGAGTCCGTGTTACTTGCCTCCCTGCATTCACTAGGTCACACGGTTGGCCTCCAGGGAGGAAGCAGCCTCCTGGCATGGCCTCCATGTTGTAGGCTTGCCCAAAGGAACCGGAACACAGGCCTGCAACCATCTGAGAGGCCTAACAACTTATTCGTGGCAATGCTTCTGGCAGGAGCCCCAAAGCACCAACCAACCCACTATGAGAGACTTTCTTTTACCTATCTTCATCCTCTGGGTTAACTCATTTTTCTCACCAGAATCATAATAGTCTGAGAAGCTCTAGCCCAAACTGGATCCCTGACCTGTCAAGTGGGACACAGACTGCCAGAAAAATCACCTCCTGTCCCAGGCTTCCAGAACAGTGGTTCTCAGCTCTGTCTGCACTTTAGATTTACCTGGGGAAAGCAATTTAAAAATACCACTGTCCAGATCTCTTTCAGACCTTTCTAAGTCAGTACTCTGGGGGTGGAATCAGGTTCTAACTAGTGTTTGAAAACTCCCCAGATGGTTCCATTGTGCAGCCAAAGTTGACTAGAGGCTGAAGGTTTCAGAGTTCCAGTGGTTAGATGTCAGAAATGAAAGTATCAGCCTGGGCTTGGAAAATGAAATGGAAGTAGCCCAGCTTTAAAGAACTCCTACTAGTGGAACAGGGAGTGCCACCTGTATTGTTAAGAAGAGCTGGCAGAAGGAGTGGGAGCCAGGGCCTCTCGCTTCCAAGGCCAAAGCTGGGGGACGGCTGCTTGACTGAGCACCAGTGCACAAGCAGTTATATTTGACTGTGTTTTTGCGTCTGAGTAGGGTCATGAAGGTGGGAAGGTCATTCTGCAAAGGCGCTCATTAGGTTCCGAGCTGTGGTAGACAATCCTGGAAGTATTTAGTAATGTATATAACATATTTTGCTTATCACTGTGCTCTATAAATATGTCAATAATGATGTATGAATTTTGACATTCGCTTAACTTTTTTTCTATCATTCAGTTGCCTCTTGGTTTATATCTCCATTGCTGTCTGGCTTCATGTCTGGCGTGCTGTTTGTACTGATCCGAATTTTCATCTTAAAAAAGGTGAGTGAGGCTATTATTTTAAATTAAATTTTAGAACTAGTTTTGGCTCTACTCAATAAAAATTAATAATTAGAGAGGTTAGAGGAATAAATGTATTTATACATTGCAGAGGCACAATACCCTAGAGTTAGAGTCAAATATTATAAATAGCCAGAAACAGCCAAAGTAAATTACCTGGAGACTCCCTCAGAAACCAACATTGCAAACAGTGTTCTTGGTTCTATGATCTAACTCATTAGTCAACACTCTCAGGAATTGTGCTCAGACCTCAAAAAGGAAAGGTGATTATTTCCTGACTGTTAAACAAAATAGAACCAGACAGTGTTAAGATTATGAAATTGACTATCATTAAAAGCAGCTGAAGAATTTCCTTGCTCAAATGCAAAGGTGTTTTTCTGGTTTTTTGTTTCTGTTTTTTAATGGAGAAAGCAAGCTAGAAACACTGACTTAAGGAAAGGATAAAAAGAAGGAATTATACTTATTGGAGGTACATTTTGTCTAAAAAAAATCAGGCCTTCCTGAGATCGGTGTTCTAGAAACAAAACATGGTTGCCTGTTTTCATCTGACAACCAGGGGGGTGTCACAGTGCTTGACAAGTCCCATGGCCTGCCTACCTGACGTTGTGTGTGGCTGCTGCTTACTCCGCCTCAGGTGCGGGTCGTGCTCAGTGGTCACCTTGCTTGGAAGCATGCCCCTTTCTCTGAGCATTGCCTCCTCCCTGTTGAAGGGCTTATCCTTGTGGATGGTACTAACTTGCCACCGTCATTCCTCACCCCTTCTCCCAGGACAGCCACACCCAACGTATTTGCTTACGTCTTAGAAAGTGCCACTGTCTCTTCCCTGCCAGCTTTTTCCCCTTCATGTCCTCTGCCTGGAATTCATGGCCAGCCCTCAGGTGTCGCTTCCCAGGAAGACTCTGTTGTCTTTCCCCACCTTGGCTGGTTCTTCTCTTGTGCCCCTGCAGCACTCTGCCTTCTCAGGACTGCACCTCATGTGTCCTGTGGTTTCTTATTTCTTCCCCTAGCTACCGTTTGCTGTTGGACTATGAGATCTGTAAGAGTAGAAACCATGGCTGTCCTGATCACTTTGTGTTCCAGTGCTCAGCACTGTGCTTATCTCTTAGGAGACACGTGTTATGTATTTGGGAAGAGGGAATAGCAGATGCTTGGAAGGATGGGTGGATGAGATGGATGGAAAGGAGGAAAAGAGGGAGAAGAGGGAGGAAGAAGAGGGAAGAAAGGAGACAGGTCAGATGAGATACTTGTCATTTGAGTTTTAAGAATAGGTTAAGCCGGGCTCGGTGGCTCAGCCGGTAATCCAGCGCTTTGGGAGGCCGAGGTGAGTGGATTGCCTGAGCCCACGGGTTTGAGACCCGCCTGGGCAACTTGGCGAGACCTCATCTCTACAATAAATCAAAAAATTAGCTGGGCGTGGTAGCGCACGCCTGTAATTCCGGCTACTTGGAAGGCTGAGGTGGAAGGATTGCTGGAGCCCAGCAGGTCAAGCCTGCAGTGGCCAGGAGCGGCCACTGCACTCTAGTCTGGGCGACAGAGTGAGACTCCCAACTCAAAAAAAAAAAGAATAGGTTATTTGAGATTCACTTAAAAATCACAAACTCGGGATCACATACCAGCAGAAGTTACTGGCTGGGAGTCTTTCTTCAGCAACTGCTGTCCCTAAGGAAACAGTACTCTGGGAAATTGAGGCAGAGTATCCCAGCATTTTGCTTTCAGTCCAGCCCAGGTTCTTGTCATGTAGGGCATTGCAGATGATCATACCAGCTGTGTCTCTCATCCCTGGCTCCAGGCTGTTAGCCTTGGTGTCTCCCACTCCTCTGCTTCCCCTGCTGCCTGTGTGACTCCCACAATTGAGCCACTTTCTGCTCCTGCTTTTACCGCCCCTCACACCTCCCTGTTTTCATCCCAAGTCTCTTGACAAATTCTGGTGGCTCCTGAGGCATTCCAGAACAGCGTCTGGATGGGCCGTGCTGTTTTGCAGACCCTTGGTTTCCAAACAGGTTTGTACTTGGCAGTAGCCGACTGTGAGAATCTCTATCTCTCTACACTTCTGTAGCTCGCATTGACTTTTAGACCTGATTTTCCTTTTATCATGGAAGGTAGCTGTTCATACATTCATGTCCTACATGGCTATTAGAAGTGAGTCTCTTTTTTAATTATTTGAACAGCATCTGTGTGCCAATGTTGCATTAAGAAGTTCCCAGCCCACATTTTAGCTTCAAAATTCTCTGTAGATCTGCTTAAAACCTTAAATTTCTCATATTCTCTCAAATGTTATTTACCCTAAAACTTGTGCATTACTGTTCTTGTTGAAGTATTGGATTTAGGAGCTGTTGTTGCAGAAGCCTGAAGTTGTAAGTAAATATTTTCTTAGACAGAGACTCACAATTTGTTTTAACTTTTAAATACTACTGTGCCTTGGGAGAAGATTTTGAAAAATCATAGCACATGGTAATATAGCTGAAATGTATTGTGTAGTAGAGTGATGTAAAATCCAGTGGTAATGCAGTGATGTTTAAGTCACTTGATCCTCTTAGAGCACTCTCAGAGGTTGGAGCCTCAAAATATTTGTTGAATGTAGGCTTTTAGGGCCAATCCTAGACAGCTAGAGGTGTGATCACCACAGGTTTTGGGGAAGTAGATGCTGAGCTCTGGGCTTCAGTCCTCCTGAAACCGACCCAATCTAACAGTTCCCTTTGTGTCTGAGTCTGACATCAGTGCATGTGACTGCAGGGCTTTAGCACCTGCTGTCCACAACAGTGTGCTCTGTGACACTGCATTTGGTGGGAGAGATGGCCCCAGCCAATGCCGTTTCTGGAGGAGCAGAGCAGACCACAGATGGTGACCACGCCAGCCTTGTTGACTGCCCCAGGGTTTGGGAAGACTTGAGATGGTATTTTGTATCATTTTGCCTGCTGTCTCCCACTGCTCCCCAAAGCCTGACCTCCCTCTTTATCTCACTGTGCTGCAGGAGGACCCTGTGCCCAATGGCCTGCGGGCACTTCCGGTGTTCTATGCTGCTACTATAGCAATAAATGTCTTTTCCATCATGTACACGGGAGCACCAGGTAAGAATTCCCTGGAAGCTTACTTCCAGCAACGAGGTGCATTGTATCCTGACAGGATCGATTTGTTTGTTGCTAACCTTGTTGACTGACAGTAAGAAGCATTACTTACAGTCATTGTGGAAGTAAAAAGAGTAGTAGATGCATTTGCTTGTTTTAAATAACCCAAGAGATATGTGGAGTACAAAGGCTGCAGATTTCAAGTTAAAAAGAATTAAGACTCCATTCTGCCTTTTACCCAGCTGTTTTGCCTTCACAACTTACTGAGCGTCTCTGAGCCTCAGCCCATGATTGATTGCACTCGCCAATGGATCCATGCAAGGGTTAGAGAGGGTTTGGAGCACAGGAGCTGCACCTGGCGTCAGGAGTGTGGCAGCTCATGCGTCTACAATACAGCAGTGGGCTCCAAAGCCACCCACAGTGCAGACACAGAGCCCTTGGATGTGAGCAGATCCTTTAACCCAAGGACACTAGCTACACTTGATTTTTTTAGAAACTGAAACTAGTGATGATTTTCTTCTCAGAATTACTCCTTTTCTTCCCATTCCGATGACTTTTGTTCTTTTTTATAAGGGTTCAGAGTTTTTTGTGGAGAGTTAGTTGAAAATTCTTTTTCTCACTTTGGGAGGCCAAGGCGAGTGGGTTGCCTGAGCCTGCAGGTTCGAGACCAGCTCGGGCAACTTGGTGAGACCTAGCCTCTACGATAAATGAAAAATTAGCTGGGTGTGTAGCGTGTGCCTGTAGTTCCAGCTGCTTGGAAAGCTGAGGTGAAAGGATTGCCTGAGCCCAGCATGTCGAGGCTGCGGTGGTCGTGAGTGTACCACTGCCCTCCAGCCTAGGTGACAGAGTGAGAATCCAACTAAAAAAAAAAAAATTATTTTCTTACATTCTCAGGAAAAGAAAAACACTCATGACCAGTATGCCTGTCTGCACTCACTTCAGTGTCAGTGACTGGTGGCACCCTGTGAAAGACTTCTGCATGTTTTGATAGACCCCTCCCTACTTCCCACTGTGCACTGTACCTCCCTCGGTCAGGTCTTGAGTACACCCACAACTGCAGAGCTGTGTGGTGTCAACAGACATATTAGTTGGCAGTGTTTTTTGTCTTATGGGCGTCCTTAATGGATTAAGATTTCGTTACTGGCCATATCTGACAGGAAAATATCCCTCTCTCTACTCTAATGATAAAATCTCTGCTAAGCGGCATATCATAGTAGAGTTAAAAAGTGCAATTTTCCTAAATAAGGGGAAATTCTTATCATTTCTCAAACATTTTTCTCAGATTTTATTAGGTATATCTAATTATATTTTGTGTTCTTCGGTACTGAAAATAAAAGATGATTTCTAAGTGATTGTAACATTATACAGCGCTTGACTATGGCATCTCTGCAACTTTTGAAACAGTAATCTTAAAGGTTTAAGTACTCATGATCGGGGCTTCCAGACTTTGGGTGATGAGGGTGGAGAAGCATCACAGCTGCTTTAAGTGCCAGGAAATGCATAGGCTGAAGATTGGTAGCCCGATGGCCCTGCAGGGTTTATATCTCATGGACTGTGAAGTGTGCTTATCACTGCTTTCCAAAGTATCTGTCTTATGATAAATTTTTTTAAAAAATCATAGTTAGAGAAAAAACAGTTCCATACCATGGAACTGAGCACACCCCAGGTATGTAACAGCACCAGGCGTCTCACTGTGCTGGGCTCCTGGAAGGCCCAGAGCATGAGCTGAAAGTCACCACAGCTATGTTAATCCATAGCTGCCTTGCATGCAAGTGCTTGTTCCTAATGTGATGGAGGCTCTTGGCACTCCAGTTAGCTGAGCAAAGAGCACAGCCTCCCTGTCCAGCCAGATACCCCAGGTTAGTGACTTAGGAGACTAAGCCCGTGAAAGCCAAGGTCCCCTCTGTGATGCCAACTCCTGGAAAGGGGAATGAGTTTAAATATGGATGATTTCTTTTTGTTTCTGCATCTTGGTTTTTTTTTTCACTGTCTATTCTTCTTGCTTCCTGGTTCTCCTTCCAAATGTCAGAAGAAGACAACTATGATTTTTGTAAATAAAAATTTGGCTTTTTTTGTACTTGGCCTATTTTTTTCCATCTTTTCTTTTTCTTTTCTCATCTTTTTGATGCAGTTTGATCGCACATTTGCTAAAAGAATCATCATAGTGGAAAAGTAAATTATTCTTGGGAAAATTAAATTATATGATAGATGAGACATGAAGGATAATATAAATACTTCATAGGTAATATAAATACTTCATGTATTGAGCTGAGCTTTATATGAATTAATCCTCTTAGTCCTCCCAGCTCCCCTAGGAGATTGGTTCTATTGCTAATCCCACTTTATAGGTGGGAAATTGAGGAAGAGCAATGCTGAGTACACAGGACACATAACTAATAAGATGCAAAACCAGAATTTAAGCCAAGCTGTCTAGTCCTAAGTCCCAGGGTCTTAGGACATTACACTGATATGTGAGATAGCTTAAGTACAACAGCCGGTGTAGTGCCTGATACGCAATGTTACTGTTAATAAAAATTGCATCAGCCTTAACAAATTATTTCTCATCTTGGCTGGTCATGGTGGCTCACCTCTATAATGCCAGCACTTAAGGAGGCAGAGGAGGGAGGATTGCTTGAGCTCAGGAGTTTAAGACCAACCTGGGCATCAGAGGGAGACCTCAACTCTATAAACAAAAAAAATGTTTAATTAGCTAGGCATGGTGGTGCACCTGTAAGTCCCAGCTACTTACTTGGGAGGCTGAGGCAGGAGGATCACTTGAGCCCAGGAAGTTGAGATTGCAGTAAACGGTGACCATGCCACTGCACTACAGCCTGGGTGGCAAAGCAGGACCCTGTTTCTTAAAAAAAAAAAAGTAAACAAAAATGTCTTCTAGTAGAACGTGGCTATATGTTTTTGTGTATATTTAATATACTAATGTGAAGAAGAGGCCACCTCCTTAATTCAGAATATAAAAATTTGTGTAAGGATCTTGAATATCATTATTCATTTGAAGCACAAATGGTATTCCCAGTCCTGGCACTAGCATTAAGCACTTAGGTTGGGTGGCTGTTTTCTCAGGAATGTAACTTCTCCTCTCCTCCCTAAGTCTCGCTCCTTACCATAAAGGAAGGACAATGGTAATGTCTTCATTAAAGGGACACTGGATTTCATGAGAATGGACAGGGCCTCAGCATAGGACCTGGTGTGTAGTCAACTCTTCATGCAATTGTCCTACCTCCCTGTATGCTGGGAGTTTGGCTCCAGGACTCCTGTAGAGGCCAAAATCACAGATGCTCAAGTGCCTTAAGTTGTCCCTCTACCCCCTTATCTGCTGGACCACAGACACAGAGGCATGTTAGAGGCTATTTTATTACACCAATCACAATTAGCTTTAGTCTTTCGACATTTAGTTGCCAGAAACTCCTGAGTCTTCATGCCTTTCTATTTTTTCCATACATATTTGTGTGGAAAACTTCTTACTTGCCTGGAAGAGAAGGGAGGAGGAGGAGACCATGACTCTGAAGGACCAACCATATTGTTCTTCCAAAGAGCCAAAAAAAACTCTACTCCTTTTGATTTGAAGAGAATGTTTGTAAAATATCCAGTAGGTGAGTCCAAATTTTATTTTCATTTGAGCTTTTGAGCTTTGAAGGTTACCTTTCACGCGTCAAACTAGACCTTAATTACGTACTATTTCCTCACATGGGGCATCTCTGCATATCCAGCTGTTCATAATAGCCAAGTGTCACATTTTGTGTTTCAATTTTCTCTGCTTCTCCACTCTAAATTATTATGTAGCTATTTATTTCTTAGGCTTAGTTTGATTTGTTTTGCTTTGCATTTGCTGTGACTTTTCTCAAATAAAAGTCATTCTTATACTTCAAAGACTAAGTTAGCACTTTTAAAAATTATCTTTGCATTTTTGTTCTTAAAAAATGATTTGCAAGAACCAAAAATAACTTTAGTAAATAAAGTGCTTACTTGGGTTGGATATAATCCTGAAGTTCATTTTTAATGAAAAAGTCTTCAGCTTTCTGTTCAGTGTTTAAGCAGTGAATGCCAAAAGTCACTGTATGCCTCTCTGAATAGTAAAGGCGGATCACCCAGTGAAGCTCAGGGAGTTACACGCCACTTCCAAGTCAAAGTGTGATCCCTCGATCAGCAGCATGTGCCTCACCCAGTAACTGGTCAGAATGCAGGATCTCAGGCCCAGCCCTGACCACTGAATGGAAAACATCGCAGCAAGCTGTGGGGAAGCCAGAACTTGCAGTGACAGTGATTCCTAGTTCTGGAATGGGAAAGCCCTGGGGTGAGAAGGGTCTCCAGTTATCGCCAAGGGCTGGATTCAAAATACAGTGATTTAAATTCACCTTCTTTTCAAAATTATTGCAAATGAACCCTAGTTTGACAAAGCTGGTACCATACACACACAAAAATTCTACTTAAAGCAAATTAAGAAATCGAATTTTTTTTATTTCAAAAGATTGCTTCATTTTCTTAAATAAGTTGCTTCAGGATTCCTGTTACATAGGTAGCGCCTCTAATGCTTTGAACATATTGATCTAAAACAAAAAGCATAAAAACTGGTTATTCAGTTTATCAGGTAAGGCAAGGTAGAGTGATTTTGAAAAGGAGGAAAACGTGTGTGTGTGTGTGTGTGTGTGTGTGTGTGTGTGTGTGTGTATGTGTGTGTGTGTGCGCGCACACTTGCATCCATGCATGTACATGTCACCATGGAAAGGTACTCACAGCGTATTATGTAACAAATGAAAGCACAGAATAGCATATATAGTATGATTCTACTTTTGCTAAAGAAAAAAAGAAACCCCCACAAGCACCCTGCATGGTGGCCTTGTGTGTATCTGAATGATGGCTGGGAAGACAAACACCCCACGGTACCTCTGTGCTCTAGAAAGTGGGTTCAGGAGAGGAGGGGGTGATGGGAACTCATATGTGTGAATCACGCAGTTTATATGGTACTGCTGATATCTCTACAATAAGCATGTATTATTTAAAAGTTAAGACAAAAGAGTCAGTCAGAAGGAAGACTTTAGGGAGGAGGTGATGGGTTGGGGTAGAAGGAAACTAATATGGCTACAGCTTCATCAGTTCCATGTGAATTTTATTTGTTTTGTGGATGCTAGGATTGATTGTTCTATGTGAAAGGCAAGAGGTACAATAAAGTCACGACAATGGAGACTGTGAGTTGTTTTTTTTTTTTGAGTTGGAGTCTCACTCTGTCACCCAGACTGGAGTGCAGTGGCCACTCCCGGCCACCGCAGCCTC
>NW_007245722.1:285448-328858 GCF_000164805.1 Carlito syrichta
AAGATTCAGCAATTCCTTTTTTAGTAATTTACCAAAAAAATTTAAACTATATGCCAACACAGACTTATACCTAAATATTCATAACAGGTTTAGTTATAATAGCCCCAACTTGGATACAATCTGGATGTTCATCAACAGGTGAATGGATTTACAAATAAATGGTGACATAGTCTTGAAGCTTTCTTTTTTTTTTTTTTTGAGTTGGAGTCTCACTCTGTCACCCAGACTGGAGTGCAGTGGCCACTCCCGGCCATCGTAGCCTCGACGTGCTGGGCTCCGGTGATCCTTCCGCCTCAGCCTTCCGAGTAGCCGGAACTACAGGCATGCGCTACCACGCCCGGCTGATTTTTTGATTTATTGTAGAGATGAGGTCTTGCTGCCCAGGTGGGTCTCGAACCTGCGGGCTCAGGCAATCCACTCACCTCAACCTCCCAAAGGCGCGGGATTACAGGCTGAGCCACTGAGCCCGGCTGAGACTGTGAGTTTTTATAAAAAGTTCTGTGTATTTCCTTTCTAAATGACATGAATATTTGATCTTTTGGGGATTTGGAATCAAGCTGTAGAGATGCTTGAGTTTAGAGCTAAATCACTACTCATCATCTCTGCTGCTCAGAAAATGAAAGAAGTTGAAATGAAAGCCTGTTTGGTGGCTGAGCCAAGGGCTGAAACCCAGAGCTCTCGGCAGCTGCTTTCAGCTGCGTGAATACGCGTGGCTTGAGCAGAGTGGAAGGATGTGCCATGTCTTCCTGCCTTCTCAAATTCAGCACGTCTGTACCTGAGACATGCTACTTCTGCCACCACCACCTGCTTCTCAATCTCCTCCTTTCTTCTTCTCCTCCACCTTCATCCTCATCATCTTCCCTCCTCCTCTTGCTCTGCCTTCCCTCCTCTTCTTTCTCTTTCCCCTCCTCTTCATCTTCCTCCCTCTTACCCTCTTCCTCCTTTTCCTCCTTTTCTTTCTTCTCCTCCTCCTCTTCTTCCTCCTCCTTCTCTTCCTACTCGTTGCAGCTGCTTCTGATCCAGTTTCAAGGAAATCAGTACATCTGCAGCCTCCAGACCGCTGGTTGGCTTTTTGAGAAGGGGCTTTGCTCTTAGAGGATCTCTGTCCTCTATGCTGTGATTATAATGCATGTATTACGGTGTAATTATTTGGAAACCATTTGAGATCCACACCAGGAAGGCAATTCAATACAGAGTATTTTTGTCAAAAATTCTGTTATATGTAAGTCAGTCTTCAGTTTTTAGAAGAAAATAGGTTTGCCTTGGATGTATATTGATGCTGGTACTTTTCTGTGCTGAATATTTGTATTGAATTGCTTTTTATGTATGAAACTGTGGAGCTGTATAACATAATAACCATCCATTTGCATTTTTTACATGGAAGATTTAAGAGTAAGCCTCTGTGTTCCTTTTACGCTCTGGTACACTCTCAACTGCTCGAGTCTGTAGGAAGATCCCACCCGTTCAACTCTTTTCTCCCTCACTGTGAGTGGCACTCCCATTTTCCTGAACTCCTTCTCTCCCCTCTTCTGTAATTTTTTTCCTGTCTCCTCTTCGCCCCCTCAGTGAAGTGTTTCTCTCCTGCTAGGAGGGTGACTTCAGACTTTCCTGACCCTTCCTCCAGGTCACATCAAGGCAGAGAAGCAGGTGTGATGGTGAAGGTGCACGGTCTAGGTGACTCTGTGTCTCCGTGTCTAAGTGAAGAGTCAGAAGTTCTGGGCCTGACCTCAGGCTCTCCTTTGCCATGTTAGTACTGATCATCTAGGCCCCTGTGCTCTACTTTGCTCTGGGCTCTGTGCGGCATGGATAGAAACAAATAGGGTTGATACAAAAGGGTTCACTGTCCTTTTAAAATATGTGTCCCAGACTGTTTATCTCTTCCGGCAGTCCGTGGGATTTACCCCTCTGAGATCAGCTTAGCACAGTGAAGCCAAAAGCAGCACAATTAGCAATTTTATCATCAACTCAACCACAAAGGAGACAGGGAAAACCTCTTCAGAATTCACGCATTGAGACTGTGAGAGTGATTAGTGTTGGGTGGGCTGCTGTTGGTTAATGCTGGTAATGAACTGTCACCACTCGGACTGGCAAGAAGCAGCTTTGCTGCCATTCTTTGTCACAGGCATGACACCAGTGATGTGAGGGCAGAGCAGGAAGCCAGGAAGCCACAGCCACAGGCACAGCCTAGCAAGGTCAGCCAAGGGGCCACACCAACAACTCCCAGCTTCAGGATCAGGGACAGAGCCTGAGTTGGACCCAGGCTGCAGTTGACATGGTCAACACATGGCAGGACTGAGTCCACAGCTTCCTGGTGTGACTGGGGCTTTGGGAGTCTAAGTGCCCATTCTCCTACCAGTGACCACTTAGCTGCAACTGAGCTAGTGATTCTGGGTTTTTGTTATATATATAAATTCTGAGTCTCTACTTATAGTATTAGCAATCTATTCTACAAACTCTTACAATTATCAAAATGTTTAATGTTACTTTGAGTAACTTTGAGCTGGTATATATGTATCAAGTGGTTAAGCACTTTGGGAGGTGGAAGCAAAAGGATTGCCTGAGCCCACAGGTTTGAGACCAACCTGGGCAACATGGCAAGACCTTGTTTCTACAGTAAATCAAAAAAATTAGCTGGGTGTCGTGGTGCACACCTGTAGTTCCAGCTCCTTGGAAGACTAAAGCGGAAGGATCGCCTGAGCCCAGCAGGTCAAGGCTGCGGTGGCCATAAGCATGCCACTACATTCCAGCTTGGATGACAGAGTAAGACTCTGATTGAAAAAAAAAAAGTAGTTAACAATATAACCAGGTCTGCCATGGTAGCTCAAGCCTGTAATCCCAGCACTTTGGGAGGCCAAGGTGAGAGGATTGCCTGAGCCCAAAGGTTCGAGACCAGCGTGGTCGACTTGGTGAAACCTCATTTCTACAATACATCAAAAAAAATTAACCAAGCATGATAGCGCATGCTAGCAGTTTCAGCTGCTTGTAACACTGAGGCAGAAGGATCGCCCTACCTAGCAGGTCAATGCTGGGGTGGCCATGAGCGTGCCACTGCTCTCTAGCATGGGCTATCGAGTGAAACCTGAAATGACTCAAAAAAAAAAAACCAATAGCACTAAGCCTGCATCATTAAAAATTTGTTTAATGTAAGAGCAAAGTTTTAAACAGTTCACTTTTTAAAATTAAATGGACAGTTTACAAAAGTGACATTCTTATTGTGTATTTTTAAAGTTCCCAGTATACAAGTATATGTCCTAAGAAGTGAAAGACCCACTCCACCTTCCCATCTCTCCATAGAGAGATCAGAAACCATGTGTCTTTCCATAACCTTCCCTATATTTTCACATTTGGCAGGAGTGTGGAAGTGGGGTAGTTTCCTTTTTTATACATAAATTGGGACATGTTATGCATGCTCAGACCACTCACCTGTGTTACTCATTGGCTCTGGGGCCTCCCTCCTGTCATAGGCCTGCCCCCTCCTTGTGGCTACACTGTCGGCAGTTCTCATGTCCATGATGATGCAGGTGCCAGAGCCTTACTACTCGGGTATTCTTGAACATACGTCAATGTTCATGTGTGGCCATGAGCGTCTGAGCTGTGTGCCTGTGCGTGTGAAGACAGCACATGGACAGAATTCAGAGAGAGGAACCCTGGGGACATCACAGTGCTGTGAAGAGGTGCTGTTCCCGGGCAGGCAGGGTGCCGTGTCGGTTCCAAGCTGGGCTGCTGTGACTGCTCAGGAGCTGCAAGAGGCCGCGGTCACTAAGCCAGTGCAGCGGGCTGGGCTGGCCAAGAGTACAGAAGATGGCCGACTTCTCTCCCAGCCATACTGGCGCTCTCAGTGACTTAGATATTGAGATCATATGTAAATGGCTTTAATCCCAACTTAATATGCTGTTTGTGCCTGGTTGGTAAAATTTTAATAATTAGCTACTGACCAGTTGAAGCATATATTCACAAGGTGCGGTATGTCTTAAACACACAGCTTCTACCCAAAAAAGCGCAGCATGGTTTTTTGGTTGAGATATATATGAAATATAGATTCCAGGTGATCAGTGGGCATACGCTCAGCCTTCCAGACATGCCGGCTAACACCACTATGTCCTTTCCTCCCCAGTGCTGGGCCTGGTCCTCCCCATGTGGGCAATAGCTCTCATCTCCTCCGGTGTGGCTCTCCTTTTTGCCTTTGTTGTGTGGCTCTTCGTGTGTCCGTGGATGCGGAGGAAAATAGCAGGTATGGGCTTTTTATTCTTCTGATTCACAGAAATACTCCTGACTCCCAAGGCTTCACAGGTAATACACCTTTGTCCTCACTGACAGAGAAACAAAGTGTGAACAACTCCCAACATACTCGGAATTGCATGCTTAGTCTCTGGCTCCCTGATGCTTTCTAGCTCAGACTTTTTCTTGATAACTCTTGATCCAGATGAGTAATAAGGTCCCAGTTGTCACAGGTAACTGGAAGTTAACTATGCAGTCAAGTTCTATCAGCTGATGAAGAACATTAGTCTTCAGGGAAATGGAAATTAACACCACAGTGAGATTTCATTTCATACCCACAAGAATTGCTAGAAGTGAAAAGATGAGCAACTCCAAGTGCTGGTGAAGAAGTGAAGTAGCTGGAACCCTTGTACATTTACAATGAAATGTAAAACGGTACAACCCCCTTGGAAATTAGTTCATCAGTATATTTATAGTTAACCATATGGCCCAGTAATTTCACTGCTGGGTATTTATCCAAGAGAAATGAAAACATGTTCATAAAAAGACTTGAGTACAAATCTTTTAGTCATAATAGGCAAAATTTGATAGCAGCGTAAGTGTTGGTCAGCACACAAATGGACAACCAAGTAGTGATAAATTCATGCAAAAGAAGACCATTTGACAGTAATTAGAATGAATGACCAGGAGACACAGACACATGATGATCCCACAGCCATTATGTTGAGCAGAAGAGGCCAGATACAGAAGAGTGCCTATACTGTATGAGTCTACTTTTCATAAAATTTCTATAAAATTCAAAAACAGGGAAAATTAATCTATAGTGACAGAAACCACAGATTGCCTGGGATGGGTGGGGTTGGAGAAGATGGCTCAGGGACTTTTTTTCTTCATCAGGAAAGGGGCTACAGGATGTGCTCAGTTGCCACGGGTCCTCCACCTGTACGTTTAAGATGTATGCACCTTACAGTTTGTAAATTATACTTCAATAACAATTTGAAACTGAGAAAAATATGGCTTAGGAATCAGCCAGGGCTGTTATCCTATTACCAGCAGCATAAGTGATTCCAAACCTTGAAGCCCTGTGCTTTTACAGGGCTCTCAAAACAAGAAATATGGACATTTGGCCTTGGAATGTACCCTTTGATCATGTTTCAATATGAGTATATCTGAATTTGAAAATCCGTGTTTTGGAAAAGACCAAAGGACATGAGATGTACTATATTCATGATTGGAAGACTCAGCATAATAAAGATGTCACTTCTCAAAGTCATCTATAGACTTAGCATAGTTTCAATAGAAATCCCAGCAGGATATTTTGTAGATTTAGACAAGCTGCTTTTAAAGTTTATATGGAAAGCCAGAGGAACTAGAAGAGCCGGAACAATTTTGAAAAAGAAGAATGATGTTGGAGGATTCATACTGCCTGCCTCTAAATCTTCCTTTAAAGCCACAGGCAGTGTGGAATTAGGGAAGAGGTTGACACACACAGGTTAATAGGACAGACTAGGGTCCAGAAATAGACAAAAGTACAAAGGCAGTTCAGTGGAGAAAGAATTTCAACAAGTGATATTGGAACTCTTGGGCATCCATATGCCCCCCAAAGAACCTAAACTTTATTTAAAAATTAACTCAAAATGCATGATAAATCTAAATGTAAAATAAATTTTTAAAAAGACTTTTCTGACCTTGGGTTAAGCAAGCAGATTTTAGATATAACACTAAAAACATAATCCATAATAGAAGAAATTGATAAATTGTACTTCATTAAAATTAAAAACTATGATTCTGTGAGAAACACTATTAAAAGAATGAAAAGATAAACTACAGACTGGGGGAAAATGTTTGCAAATCCATATCTTATAAAGGACTTGTATTCAGAATATATAAAGAAATATTAGAAAACAACAACCCAGTATAAAAAACAAATGAGCAAAATATTTGAACAGACACTTCACCAATGAAGATATATAAATGGCAAATAAGTTCATGCAAAGGAAATAAGTTAATTTGCAAAGGAAATGCAAATTAAAATTACAATGAGATATTACACACACCTACTTGAGTGGCTTTTTAAAAAAAACTGACAGTCCTAAATGCTGACAAGGATGAAGAGTAATTGCTGGTAGGAATGCAAGTGGCACAGGGAAACAGTTTGGCAGTTTCTTATATGGTTAAATATGGTTAAACAAGTAAAAGTATATACTTATATAAATATACTCTTAACCACTCCTAGATATTTCCCTTAAAAAATAAAAACTTAAATTCACACCAAAATCTGTACATGTTTATAGCACCTTTATTTACAATCACCAAAAACAACCCAGAGTATCTACAGAATAAGCAAATTGTGGTGCATTGATGCATTGAAATACTACTCATCAGTTACAAGAACAGCATGGATGAATCTCAGAGGCATTATGCTGAGTAAAAGAACCAGTCTCAAAAAACTGTGTATTTTTTCACCCATATAAACTTCTGAAAAGGCAAAACTATAGGGACTGAGACCAGATCAGTGGTTGTCAAGGTCAGAGCTGGGCAGATGGTCTGCCTGCAAACAGGGTTTTGGGAGATGATGGAGCTCTGCTGTCCCTGATTGTGGTGGTGCTTCCCACTGAGCCCTGCAGGTGTTAAAGCTCAGGCTTATACATACATACATACATACGTACATACACACACACACACACACACACACACACACACACACCCACACACACAGTCAGTTTGCTACATATAAGTTTTACAACTAGTCATTTTTAAAAATCTACACGAATACATACAACTTCAGATTGATGTGTGAAGCCATATTTTCTGTGGATTAAAAACCAGCTGCTGCTTCCTCTCCTATAAGGCTGCTCTCCCGTGAGAACAAATATCACAGAGTCCTAGCCTAAAAGGAGCTACCCATATACAATGTTTGTCTGATTTGCCCCGTGCAAATTCCACTTAAATTATACTTAATTAAATTAAATTTTTAAATACATTTTCTAATAGCTAAACCTTAAGGCCAAATGAACCTTAAAATCTTGACTTTCTAGCTTTAGGTACTAATGTCACAGCAGGAAATTGACATTGCTCCCCATTCCGGCTTCTCAGGAGATATTTTTGTCAATCCTGTATATTTTGATATTTCAATATATATGTCTTGTGCTGTTATTTTAAATACAGACTAGTGATTAAGGGCACAGACCACAGAGCTAAACTGCCCACGTTGAGTCTTGACCCTGTCTGCCACTTACTGCCTGTGATACCTGATGCAAATGACTTGATCTTTCTGTACTTCAGTGTACTCATTAATAAAATGCTGAAAATAATAATAATACCCATCTTGAAGTGTTTATTTTTATTATAATTATTAATATAATCTTCACAAATATTATCTTCTCTCATTGATACAAGCACCTTGAGACCAGGGATCTTTGTGTACTTTTTTTTTCTTTGAATTGAAGTCTCACTCTGTCACCCAGGCTGGTGTGCCATGGCATACTCATGACCACCCCAGCATCAATCTGCTGGACTCCGGCAATCCTGCCGCCTCAGTCTTCCAAGTAGCCAGAACTACAGGCGCATGCTACACAGCCAGCTAATTTTTGATTGATTGTAGAGACAAGGTCTCACCAAGTTGCCCAGGCTGGTCTTGAACCTGTGGGCTCAGGTAATCCACTCACTTCGGCCTCCCAAAGTGCTGGGATTATAGGCTGAGCCACTAAGCCCGGCCTTTTGTGTACTTTTTTGTGTTCCCTATGGCATATAACAAATTTAGTTTTAAAACATCCATCTCTATGTCTGATGTAGGTAGATACAGAGCTAGGATGGAGATGGAGATTTAAGTGAGTGTCCGTTTAACCATAAGGTTTAGCTATTAGGAAAAGGGATTCTCAGAGGAACTAGCTGAGAAGTTTATTTTCACTTCTGCTCTATAGGTGAGAGCCTAGAAATTTGCTCAGGACAATTTGCAAGCAGCATGATAGTAACATCAGTAGTATCATATATGTATCAGATTTGATGTAAAAAAGTACTATGGAGCTTTAAAACCACTTTTTAAAAATCCCTTGGTTCTGGCCAAATGCAGTGGCATGTGCCTGTAATCCCAGTACTTTGGGAGGCTGAGATGGGAGGATCACTTGAGGCTAGTAGTTTGAGACCAGCCTTGGCAACATTGTGGGACCTCATCTCTACAAAAATGATAATGATAATAATAATAATAATACAAAATTATCTAAGTGTAGTGGCATGCCCCTGTAGTCCTAGCTACTCAGGAGGCTAAGGCAGAAGGATCACTTGATCCCTGAAGTTCAAGACTGCAGTGAGCTGTGATCGCTCCCCTGCACTTCATCCTGGGCAGCAGAGCAAGACCCTGTTTAAAAAAAAAAAGTAAAATCCCTTGATTCTTTCTCAAGTAAAGAATTTTTAAAAGCAAATAAGATCTCCCTGTTCCAGGCATATAGATCAATGGAACAGGATTGAGATTCCAGAAGCAAAACCTCAATTTCTCAACCAACTCATCTTTGACAAAGCCCCCACCACCTACCACTGGGGAGAGGAGAACCTATTCAGTAAATGGTGCTGGGAAAACTGGCTGACCACATGTAGAAGATTGAAAGAGGACCCCCTATCTATCCCCATGCACAAAGGTTAACTCCAAATGGATCAGAGACCTAAATGTAAAACCTCAAACCATAAGAACCTTAGAAAATGAAGGAAATACCCTCATGGAAATCGGAACTGGCATCCAATTTCTGAACAAAACCTGAAACCCACAGGTCATAAGAGAGAAGATAGACAAGTGGGACCTTATTAAACTGACAAGCTTCTGCAAGGCCAAAGTAACTATCAAGAGAGCAGGGGAACAGCCTACAGACTGGGAAAAAAGTATTTGCCAACACCAGGTCTGACAAAGGCTTAACATCCTGGATCTGCAAGGAACTCAGACGTGCTGAAAAGAAAAAAACAAACAACCCCATTATAAAATGGGCAAAAGATATGAACAGACACTTCACAAAAGAGGACATCCAAGCAGCCAACAAACACATGAAGAAATGCTCAACCTCACTAATTATCAGGGAGATGCAAATCAAAACCACACTGAGATACCACCTAACTCCAGTCAGAATGGCAATTATCAACAACTCAAAAAATAACAGCTGCTGGAGAGGGTGTGGGGAAAAGGGAACACTTCTACACTGTTGGTGGGAGTGTAAACTAGTGCAACCTCTGTGGAAAGCAGTGTGGCGATTCCTAAAAGCTCTAAAAATCGACCTTCCATATGATCCCACAATCCCCCTACTGGGAATATACCCTGAAGAACTCAAATCACTCTATAAAAAAGATACCTGCACATGTATGTTTATCACAGCATTGTTCACAATAGCAAGAACCTGGAAACAACCATGCTGCCCATCAAAAGAGGACTGGATTTAAAAAATGTGGTACATATACACGATGGAATACTACGCAGCCATAAAAAAGAACAAAATCATGAATTTCGCAGCAACCTGGATGGAACTAGAGTCTGTAATACTGAGTGACCTCTCACAGAAATAAAGATCCGAGTATCACATGTTCTCACTCATATAATGGACCTTGAACATCCAATGTAATACTATAAGAAAATGACTGACGGTACTGGGAAACTATGGGGGGGGTATGGGATTAACAGTAGCAAATATCTGTCTGGGTATGGAAAAACACCTCTTATCAACAGGGTGCCTGAATGAAACGTAATTGTATACCTAACCCTTAACTGTACCCCACAAAACCATAATAAAAAATATTGATTAATAATAAAATAAATAAATAAAAACAGGGAAAAAAAATAGATCTCCCTGTTCCTTTTGAGGAGAAGAATTTACTTGTTTCCTAAAATTTGGTAACCTGAAGAAATCTGAGACCAATAATTTATTGATCAGAAGAAAACCAAACATGCTACAACAATATCTATGAAGATAAAAAAGATAAACATTTCAGTGATTCTGAAGTTAGTTTAAGAAAACAGAAGGCCATTCTCGATGGTAGTAAATTTACAAAGCATTAGCCCTGGAAGAACCTTGGTAATCAAATCTCACCTCTTTTTTGTTATTTTTGAATATGATAATTCAGGCCCCAGACGTCCATCTTTTCCTTCATTGCTGAATTTTCTGTATTTAGCTATAACTTTTTTTGTTTCCAAAGTAGATACTAATGTATAAAGATATATATTCACTTTTTAATATTCATTTTTCAATAGCAAAAATTCTATTCCAAAATTTTCAGTTATAACTGTGTTTTCTTCAGGCAAATTACAGAAGGAAGGTGCTTTAACACGAGTATCTGACGAAAGCCTCAATAAAGTTCAGGAAGCAGAGTCCCCTGTATTTAAAGAACTGCCTGGAGCTAAGTCTGCGGATGATAGCACCATCCCACTCACAGGGGCAGGGGAAACATCAGGGACCTCAGAAGGTACCTCTGTGGGAAGCCACCCTCGGGCCGCCTATGGTAAGATGGAGTTGGGGGTGGGAGAGTAACCTGGTGGCAAAGGAAGGTTCCCAGGGAGAGCTGGGCCTGTGTGTGGGAAGCTGACTTAATGCACAAATGGATCCCCCAGTTCTGTGTTTTGAGAACACGCAGAGGCTGAGAAGCCTTGGGAGACCGTCCACAGTGGGTAGAGCAGGCTCACTGATGTCCTGGGGCTCGCTGCTAGCTACTCACCCGTCAGCAGGGTGCGGGGCCACACTGTCTGCTGGGTCCTGGCTGCATGGGAGCCCTGTTGCAGGACTTAACAGGCGCTGTAGGTCAGTTTCCTCAGCCTCTCAGGCAGCCAGAAGAAGGCCAGAGACAAAGGAGGAGGTGGGGCTGAGGCATAGCCACAGACACCTGAAGTGTCCAGACCATCCTGGGACGGCCTGCAGCCCCTCACATTGGCGGACAGCCCCATCGGCAGCCTCCACCTCCACAGAGCAGCCGGTACCTCCTGTTACTGCAAGTATGGTCTCGTGGCCCAGGAGAGCATGAATCCTGCTTTAAGGGTCTCACGGTACTACAGGATGGTCATGAGCAGCCTTTTAAAGAAGGGCCCAACTGTGGGCAGTAACTTATGCATGTAATCCCAGCACTTTGGGAGGCCGAGGTGGGAGGATTGGTTGAGTTCAGGAGTTAGAGACCAACTCAGACAACATAGCAAGACCTCATCTCTACAAAAAATTTAAAGACTTAAAATTTAAAAATTAGCCAGATGGCACGTACCTATAGTCCCAGCTTCTCAGGAGCCTGAGGCAGAAGGATCACCTAAGCCCAGGAGGTCGAGGCTGTGGTGAGACATGATCATGCCACTGCATTCCAGCCGGGCTGACAAAGTGAGACCTTGACTCAAAAAAAAAAAAAGAAAAAAAAAGATGGCGAAGTGCCTAGACTATGTGAAGTGGATTTTGTCTCTTGAGGTTTTTATCAGATAAGTTCATTATAAAGACTCTCCCTTTATTGGTATCTAGAAAGTGCAGTTGTAACTCCTTGAAGATACTTTTTAGCAGAACTTAACAGCTTTTTAAAAATACCATATTATTTTCGCCCTTTTGTTGTATGTTCCCATTATTTTTCAATTTTAGCCATATTATTCACATTCTTTGTAGTCAGTTTAGAAAATAAATATATTGAAAAGATTAAAATTAGCCCTAATCCAACCTTCCTGAGACAAAGCCCTGAAGCAGTAGGGACGTGTCTGTCTGGGATGGCTTGTACTCAGGAGGTGAGATGACAGGACCTCTGTTCCCTCCGAGAAGGGCACTACCTTCTGGGGTGGCTTGTACTCAAGAAGTGAGATGATGACATCTCTCTTCCCTCCAGGAAGGGTGCTCCCTTCCAAGCTTTGCTTGTATTCAGAATGTGAGGTGATGGGTCCTGTTCCCTCCAGGAAGGGTACTTCCTTCCAGCCTGGCTTATACTTGGAAGGTGAGATGATGCAATCTCTGTTCCTTCCAGGAAGGGCTCTCCCTTCCAAGCTTTGCTTGTATACAGGAGGTAAGGTGACAGGTCCTCTGTTCCCTCCAGGAAGGGCACTTCCTTCCAGCATGGCTTCTACTCAGGAGGCGAGATGACACTAATTCTCTTCCTTCCAGGAAGGGTACTCCCTTCCAGCCTGAATTGTACTCAGGAGGTGAGGTGATGCGATCTCTGTTCCCTCCAGACTTGTACTCAGAAGGTGAGGTGACGCGATCTCCATTCCCTCCAGGGAGGGCACTTCCTTGCAGCATGGCTTGTACTTGGGAGATGAGATGATGCGATTTCTCTTCCTTCCAGGAAGGGTGCCCCCTTCCAGCCTGGCTTGTACTCAGGAGGTGAGGTGATGTGATCTCTGTTCCTTCCAGGAAGGGCGCTCTCCATGACCCATGGCTCCATTAAGTCGCCTGTCTCCAACGGTACCTTCGGCTTTGACGGTGCCCCGCGCAGCGACGGCCACGTGTACCACACGGTGCACAAGGACTCGGGGCTCTACAAAGACCTGCTGCACAAGATCCATGTGGACAGGGGCCCAGAGGACAGGCCCGCACCGGAAAACAACTACCGGCTGCTGCGGCGGAACAACAGCTACACCTGCTACACAGCGGCCATCTGTGGCCTGCCTGTGCACACCGCCTTCAGGGCTGCCGACTTGTCATCGGCACCAGAGGACAGCGAGAAGCTGGTGGGCGACACCGTGGCCTACTCCAAGAAGCGGCTGCGCTATGATAGCTACTCGAGCTACTGCAATGCAGTAGCCGAGGCTGAGATCGAGGCAGAAGAGGGTGGCGTGGAGATGAAGCTGGCATCCGAGCTGGGCCCTGAGCCACCTCGCGGGGACCCTGTGGAGGAGGAGAAGGAAGAGAAGGACACGGCCGAAGTGCACCTGCTCTTCCACTTCCTGCAGGTCCTCACTGCCTGTTTCGGATCCTTTGCTCATGGTGGCAATGATGTGAGGTAGGTGCATTCATTCATTCAGCAGGGACACCAAGGGTCTGTAGGGCCAGGCTCCATCTGGGGGCTGGAACAGCAGTAGCAAGCTGTGACAGAGTCCCTGCTCTGGAAATCACGAGAAGAGGGCACGCACAGTCCACAGATGGGCCATGAGCCGCGTGTCCATGGTACCCAGTGTTAAAGAGGAGAGCAGGGCAGAAGCGGGCAGGCATGAGACAGGTGCACGGGGGCTCCCTGGGAGGCTGCTGAGGTGAGGGGCCACCCATGTGGCATTGGGGATGGAGGGACAGTGGATGCAGAGGAGTACCCTAGGAGGAGCAAGGAGGCCAAGGAAGGAGACCATGGAGGGGACAACAGAGACTCTGAGGCCAGCAGGTCACGCTGCCTGAAGCTCCAAGGGGTGTAGACAGAGAAATGACTGTTTCATGCTGGGGGCACCACGGGCATGTGAGCGGAGGCCACAGGGTGCACATGGAGCAGGATCATGCTGGCTTTTGTTTTGTGAATAGATTTCAGGGAGGCAGAGCATGCTGGAGAGGCAGCTAGGAGGTGACCATGGTCACCCGGGGAGAGAGAACTGTGCCTGGTCCCAGGGGCAGGCGGTGTGTCCAGGTTCTGGATCTGTGCTGAAGGTGGAACCAATAGGATTGACTGACAGATAGGACATGGGTGTGAGAGAGAGAAGCCTCTCAGAGAGGCAGCTCCGTCTGGCCACCGTGGCCTCAGCAGATGTAAGGAGCCTATCAGGAAGGTGGCTGCCAGAGGAGGGTGTGGGCGAGGCAGGAGGAGCTTGGCTCTGGACCTGGAGGTTTGACATGAGCAGGCAGCAGGTGCCATGCGCTGAGTTCAGGGACAAGGCAGGAGAAACTGGGCAGACGCGCCCAAGCCCCAAGGCTGGGAGGCAGGAAATGGAACCCACGGATTGAGCCCCAGGCACAGTGATATTGAGGGTGTGGGAAATGACAAGGAAACACCAGGAAGGAGACACGTCAGTTCAGGAGGTTAGATCTTCCACATAGGCAGTTTTTCATGTGTGTTCAGCAGGGACTGGAAGCTGACATTTTGTACCCCTTAAATTTTTTCTCTGTTTAGTTAAAATTTCTGACTTATTATTGAAAGGTGTTTTCAGAAGTCCACAGTGTTAAACTTCCAGGCTGGTATTTATCCTCTTTTCATTTATTCATTTGGTCAGTGGGCAGGCACTTATTGAGTACCTACTGTATGCCAGAGAGTGTGTGAAGCTCTGTAGCTAGAAAGGTGAATGGGATGTGGTCCCTGTCCTCAGCTTGTTCGTGTGACAGGGCAGACATGTGAGCAGGTAATTGAGGTTGAGTTACTTTGAGGTGGGAGGGGGGCTCTGTGGGAGCATGGTGGGGGAGCAAAGAAAAGCTTCAAGGGACAAGTGACATCCCTTGGAACAGGGTCTTGGAGTCTTAAGGAATTTGTCAAGTAAATAAACATGGCACAGGCATTTTTATGTAAAGGAAATGTTATCTGTTTAACCTCTCCTGCTTTGGTTTCCTCACCTACAAAATAGGGAGAACAGTGCCTCCCTTACAGGATTGCTGTGAGGAGGAAAGGATGTTTGTAAAGCACCTAGAACCCGGAGCACATGGCACATACTCACCAGTCTTAGTTGTTCCCAGTGGCACCAGTAGTGTGGCGGCAGCAGGGTGGCTTCTGCAGTGAGAACAGGACCTCACAGGAGGGACTGGCAGAGCCTGGGAGCCTGACGGGAAGGGGGTGCTGCTGGGCAGGGTCACCGGTTCAGGGACAGCCAGGGTCTTTTCAGGTTGGACTCCCTGGTGAGATGACTGCCGGGGGCCAGGACCAGCCTGAGTGACCAGGCACTTTCTGTCACCGAGTATTTGACTGCAGTGAGAAGGCTGCCCTGCAATGGGCTCTGGTCTCCCACTGCACAGTACGGCCTCTTTTGTTGTTCATTTAGCAAGAGGGTACCTATGTACTGGGCCTCAGCAATGTGCTATTTATCACATGTTCTGATCCTCCTTCAAAGCAGCCCTTTGAGCTGGGGAAGTGGTGTCTTTCAAGGTGGAATATGACACTCAGAAACGTCACCCACCCAGGATCACACAACTAGAGAGGAGCAGGCTTGGAAGCAAGTTCATTATAGCTCTCAGCCATGCTCGGTCTACATAGCAGGGCTGGAGCCTAGAGCTAGAGAAACCGTCAAAAGCGCAGCAGGGCTCAACGTGGGTGCCAAGACCTAAATGACCACAACAAGTGTAGGGGAAGGGCATACGGTCCTGAGCAAGCCCTAGCACATGGCCCAGGCCTGCCCCTGCCAGCAGTGTGAACTTAGCCTCGGTTTCCTCATCAATAAGATGGAAGTGATGGTGCCTAGTTTGTAGGGTGGTGTCCAGTCCTCTCACCTTGGCCTCCCAAAGTGCTGGGATTGCTGGCATGAACCACTGCACTCAATCACCTGTGGCAATTTCTTAACATAAGACAACAATGGAGTTTGTCGCATCGATTGACTCTTCCTTTCACAAAAGATTTCTCTGTTGTATAAGATGCTGTTTGATAGCATTTTACCCAGAGTAGAACTTTCAAAATTGGATTCAAACCTCTCAAACCCTGCTGCTGCTTCATCAACAAGTTTATGTCATATTCTAGACTGGGCACAGTGACTCACTCACGCTTGTAATCCCAGCACTTTTAGAGGCAGAGGTGAGAGGATTGCCTCATCCCAGGGGTTTGAGACCAGCCTGGGCAACTTGACAAGACCTTGTCTCTACAATAAACCAAAAAATTAGCCAGGCGTGGTAGTACACGCCTGTAGTTCAAGCTACTTAGAAGGCTGAAGTAGAAGAATCGCCTGAGCCCAGCAGGTTGAGGCTGCAGTGGCCATGAGTGTCCCAGTGTACTCCAACCTGGGCGATAGGGTGAGACTCCAACCAAAAAAAAAAAAAAGTTTGTCATATTCTAAATCCTTTGTTGTCATCTCAATAATGTTCCCAGCATCTTCACCAGGAGTAGATTCTACCTCAAGAATACTCTTTCTTTACTTGTCCATAAGAAGCAACTCCTCATCCATTCAAGTTTTATCATGAGATTGCAGCAATTCAGTCCCTTCTTCAGGCTCCCCTTCAAATTCTAGTTCTTTTGCTATTTCTACCACATCTGCAGTGACTTCCTCCACTCAAGTCTTGAACCCCTCAAAGTCATCCATGAGGGTTGGAATCATCTTCTTCCAAACCCCTGTGAGTGTTGATATTTTTATCTTTCCCCATGAATCACAAAATTTCATAATGGCATCTAGAATGGTGAATTCATTCCAGAAGGTTTTGAATGGACATTGCCCAGATCTGTCAGAGGAATCCCTATCTATGGCAGCTGTAGCCTTATGAGTTGTATTTTTTAAATATTAAGACTTGAAAGTCAAATGACTCCCTGACCCATGGGCTGCAGAATGGATGCTGTGTTAGCAGGCATGAAAACGATATTCATCTCCTTGTATACCTCCATCAGGGCTCTTGTGTAACTAGGTGCATTGTCAGTGAGCTGTAATGTTTTGAAAAGAATCTTTTTTTTCTGAACAGTAGGTCCCAACAGTGTGCTTAAAATAGTCAGTAAACCATGCTGTAAACAGATATGCTGTGTTGTTCCATTTCTAGAACCCAAGCAGAGTAGATTTAGTTTAATTCTTAAAGACCCTAGGATTCAGAATGGTCAATGAGAATTGGCTTTGCCTCCAAGTTACCACCTCTGTTAACCCCTAACAAAAGAGTCAACCAGGTCTTTGAAGCTTTGCAATTAGGCACTGACTTCTCTCTAGATAGGAAAATGCTATTCTTCTCCCAACAGAAGCCTGATTTATCTAATTGAATACCTGTTGATTAGTGTAGCCACCTTCATCAATGATCTTAGCTAGATGTTCAGGATGACTTGCTGCCGCTTCTCCGTCAGCACTTGCTGCTTCACTTGCACTTTTATATTATGAGATGACTTCTTTCCTTAAACCTCATGGCCAACCTCTGCTAGCTTCCAGTGTTTCTTCTGCAGCTTCCTCATATCTCTCAGCCTTCATAGAATGGAAAAGAGGGCCTTGCTGAATTAGATTTTGGCTTAAGGGAATGCTGTGACTGGTTTGATCTTCTATCCAGACCACTAAAGCTCTCTCCATATAAGCAATAAAGCTGCTTCACTTTCTTATCCATTGTGTTTTCATTAGAGTAGCACTTTCAGTTCCCTTCAAGAACTCTCCTTTTCATTCACAGCTTTTCTGTTTGGCACAAGAAGCCAAGCATTGGGCTTATCTCAGCTTTTGAGCTGCCTTCCTCACTAAGCTTAATCATTTCTAGCTTTTGATTTAAAGTCAGACGTGCAGCTCTTCTTTTTACTTGAACACTTTTTTTTTTTTAAGTTAGGGTCCCTCTCTATTGTCCAGACTGGAGTGTAGTGACATGATCACAGCTCACCATAGCCTCAACCTCCTGGGCTCAGATGTACCTTCTACCTCAGCCTTCTGAGTAGCTGAGACTACAGGCACGTCCTGCTACACTTAGCTAATTTTATTTTATTTTTTTATAGAGACACGGTCTTGCTATGTTGCCCATGCTGGTCTCGAACTCCTGAGTCCAAGTAATTCTCCCATCTTGGCCTCCCAAAACGCTGGCTTTATAGATGTGAGCCACTGTACCAGGCCTACTTGAACACTTAGAGGCCATTGTAGAGTTATTAATTGGCCTAATTTCAATACTGTTGTGTCTCAGGGGACAGGGAGGCCTGAGGAGATGAGGAGAGATGGGGTCATTCAATCGATGGAGCAGTCAGAACACACACAGCATTTATCTATTATTGTCTTATATGAGTGTGGTCCATGGCTCCTCAAAACAACTACAGCAGTAATATCAAAGATCACTGATGTGTTATGGTGATCACAGTCACCATAACACATATAATAACAATGAAAAAGTTTGAAATAGTGTGAGTTCCCAAAAGGTGACACAGACACAAAGTAAGCATTTGCTGTTGGAAAAATGGCACCTGTGGACTTGCCACAAACCTTTAATTTGTTAAAACACACACACACAATAGCTGTGAAGCACAATGAAACGAAGTAATCCTATATTGTGTACATTGTCGTTTGCTTTTTCCAGTAATGCCATCGGCCCCCTGGTGGCCCTGTGGCTCATCTACGAGCAGGGCGGAGTGATGCAGGAAGCCGCGACCCCTGTGTGGCTGCTGTTCTATGGAGGCGTGGGAATCTGCACAGGGCTCTGGGTGTGGGGGAGAAGAGTGATCCAGACCATGGGGAAAGACCTCACCCCAATCACCCCGTCCAGGTGAGCCGGGGACCCGTGGGATGGGGCAGGTATCATCAGGGACTGCGCAGGGCTGTGGGCTGCGTCTCAGAGCGTCTGGCTCTGCTGTCATGCCAGCCTTGCACAGGGGCGCTCCACAGTTGGTCATGGGGGAGAGGACAGCAGGCAAGGAACCCATTCTCACCCCCTTCACACGTTCCCCGCCTCCACCCAGGTCCCAGGTCCCAGGGCGAGGGGCAGGAAGGTGGAGGGAAGAGAACAAGGACCCAACCTTCAGTCCCCAGGCCACCCCACTGTTGGCTTCATCTGGGGCAGGCAGGGAAGGAGGAAAGCTGAGGACAGCACCAGGGCCCAGAACCAGCCCTTCCAGAAAGTAGTTATCTGGCCACGCCAGCCCTCACTAGCCACTCTTCTGGGGTGGCCTTGAGCATCCTTCCTCTCGCTTCACCAGGTGGGGTGGTGTTCCCTGCTGTCCTGGGCTGGCTCTGGAGGTTTTCGATGTAGTCCCACGATTGTCTAGCCTTTAGCTATATTAGGGTTAAACACACTTGCAGGGGAAATTTGAAAAACAGCCCAAACATATTGGAGGTTTCCTCTGTATATTATTTTTAAGTTTTCCCCCTTTGAAATTTATTTTGAGAAAATATTTTTGGAAGACTAATTTGAAGAAAAATCTGAGAAAAACTCACTTTTTTGTAGTAAGTGCACATTTTAAAAATGAGAGTATAGTTTTTCCTATACTGGTTTAGAAATGACTGACTTCCTGTCTCACTGACACAGCAGGGACTTCTGACCCAGTTTCTGAGTGTGTGGCTTTGAAGACTAAGCAGGAAGACAGGCTGGCTGTCAGCAGCATAGCACAGTCTCGGCCTCTTGTTCTGTTAAAGTCCATCCTGCCCAGTCAACCATCCACAGTCGCCCTAGAGAATGTTCTGGTGAGACTGGCACCACAGGGAGTCAGGGAGGCCAACACAAAGGGCGCCTGTGATGTCTTGTTCTCCCTCCCGCAGCGGCTTCACCATTGAGCTGGCCTCAGCCTTCACGGTGGTGATCGCTTCCAACATCGGGCTTCCGGTCAGCACTACACACTGCAAGGTAGGCCCTGTGGTAGGAACCCTCAAGAGCATGTATATGGGGGAAAGGCTAGGGCCTCTGTGTATGTGGCTGGTCCTGAGGAAGCGTCTCAGGGCCTCTGGGTCTGCCGGGACCTTGCTGGACATGGGCATGGGCTTTTGTCCGATCACTCCCTCAGCCGGCCTTGCTCACAGGGCAGCGCCTCCCCTCTGCAGACCTGGCCTCCAAGGCCCCCTGCCCACAGGGTGACGCCTTCCCTTGTACAGATGTGGCCTCTCTGAGCTATGCCTTCCACTTGAATGTGTGTTACCATTGCCACATGTCCTGTTTCTCTCTTGTTGCTTTTACAGTGGGTCTTGCATTGAAGTCATGTGCACAGCCATGTCCACAGGCTTGCTTTGGGGTGTGCCACTCGGTTCACCCCACTGTAGGGGACTGGGGGGTTGACAGTAGAAATGGAAACAAACAGAAATCATCTCAGTGGAATTGTAGGGCACGGTCGTTCCAGGGCTTTTTCCTTATATGATGTTCAAAGTGACTGCATTACCTCAAATTCCAGATGAGAGGTCATTTCTAATGTTGACCACTGCCAGTGATCTAAACTCAGAGTTGACCCTGAGTGATTCCATACCCTGGTGGAGTATGGGAGCTGTAGGGGGATCTTGACAGTTGGAGAAGAGGAAGTGGGCTCCATGTGTTGCAGGGCACTCTCCCAGGTCAGCAGGCCTGATGACCCGGGTCTGCCCAGCACCTGGAGAGAATCTTCACATCCCTTCAGTGGCCCCTGCACACAGAAATGCCAATCTCAACAAAGCAAAACCTCTTTCAGATTTTCCCAAGGCTCATTCATTCATATCATTCAAGAATGGTCACATGTGCCTGTTCTGGGAGGGGGGGTCACTGTTCCAGGCTCCAGGGGCAGGGCAGCAGCCTTCAGGACAGACATGGCTGTCTGCATTCATTTTTAAAATCCAGCTAAATACAAGTGGCTTGGTGCTTCAAACTCAAAGGCCCAGTAGCACTTCCAAGGGTATTTTGCATGGGCCCCGCAGCACTTAGAAGACAGAGTTGGAGTCTGACTGGACAAATCAATCTCATTGGAAAGAATTGGTTTTTTTCCTTCTTTGCTACAATGTGTAGAAAAATTTCAATTTCCATAGATCTTCATTATGAAGACCCCCCCCCGATCCCCACTGTGTATAGACAGAGCACCCAGTATTTTGCTCAGTGCTTGGTGCACTTGCAACACCTCATTTAATCCCCACAGCAGCCCCAGGGAATTGGTGAACTATGCCCAGCTTACAGATGGGGAAGCTGAGGCCTCCAGTCAGGCCACTTTGTTATGTTCGTGCACTTGCCATGGATGAATCTGGGATTCAGGTCTTTACCTGTGCTGCATTCCTCCTGATTGTGGCTGTGATCCTCATCATCAGTGCCCAGCCATGGCCAAATGCACGACTACGTTCTCTTGGCCCTGCAGCCGTTAGCTTGCCTAACCCCTAGGAGTCTTTGGAAGTATGATCCAGTGTCCTCAGTTTCATTCCCCCTGTCCCATGCCCTTCTTCCCTCCCCAGCCCTCCACTGTGTTCCTGGCTCTGCTACTCAAACCTGAAGGTAGAAGCAGGAAGAGGCACGGACATGCCACCATCCCTTTATTATTAGTTTCTAGTTTGGGTTGTAAGCCCATGCACACTGACTCTTCCAACAGTATGAACCACATAGAATGAAAAGTACCATTTCCCCTTTCGCCACCTCACTTCCCCAGGCAGGTGGGAACAGCCCTTTTTTAATTTTTTGAGTTGGGGTTTCACTCTGTCACCCAGGCTGGAGTGCAGTGGTACCATCATGGCTTACCATATCCTCGTCTTCCTGGGCTCAGGTGATCCTCCCATTTTAGCCATCCGAGTAGGTGGGACTACAGGTATGTACCACCACATACAGCTTTTTTTTTTTTTGTAGAGACCAGGTCTCACTATGTTGCCTAGGCTGGTCTCAAACTGCTGGGCACAAGCAGTCCTCCTGCCTCAACCTCCCAGAGTGCTGGGATTACAGGACTGAGCCACTGCCTGGCAAGGATGCTTTTAAATAAATGATACACTGACTTTTTCACAGCTAACCCTGCACCTTCACAATCCTGGTGAAGACAACTCTTCACAACAGCCGAAAGATCCCTTGAAACCAGAACAAGTCTGGTTTTTCTAAGTTGTTGTCACTTACTTACCTGACCGTAGCAGCAGTCTCACCTACACTGACGTATACAGTAATAAAACTGATAATACTAATTGTGCTAACAACACTGAACTCAGGATGCAGTCTATAGAAATAGATGAAAAGCATAAAATGCTTATAAAAAACTAAACCCTAGATTATCTTTAAATGTCATTTCCCCAATACTGCCTTCTTCCTTATACCATAATAGGGAGGTGTTGCCAAGAGACCTCTGTCCAGTGAGTACAGGACTGTAGTGAACTCATTGCATATGCAGTCATTGGCTAGAATATCCGTGCAAGTCACACGGTAAGTTTTGTTTTCTTCGGCCCAATGATAAGTAGTATTAGGATAGTTTGGCACACATAAAGCAGATCTCCGTGACGTGGGCCTGTAGTGGGTGCTGGCTGTGAAGCAGATGAGGCAGCACTGCTGGGCTTCTGGTCACTTTGTCCAGTGTCCTTGATCATGGGCTTCTGGACAAGCCCAGAGTTCTTACTGTGAGAGCCAAGGCAGGGTCCCGGCTCTCAGACCCTGGAGAGTAGCTGGGGAGCAAGTGACTTGTAAGCATCCCAACAGGGAAGAGCTAAGAAGAGTCACCCCCAACACTCACCCTCTCATGTCATGTTTCCTCTGCACACGACAGTCCCCAAGTGGCAAATGTGGACAGAACCGTGAAGGCCATGGGCAGCGTTAAGAATAGGCCCTCTGTGCATGCACCCATGTTGCTGTCCACAGAGTCACAGCCGAATCCCATCAGACTCAGGAGCCTTATCCTGTATCAGACTTTCTAGTTTCTTGCTTAGAGGCCTCCATTAGAAGGTGAGAAAACATTGGGAACTTACAGGAAAAAAGATGGAAAGTGTCATTTTAAATGAGCTTATCAGTTTATCTAGGAAGATGTCGTTTATTCATGCTTCCGAGTGTACATATCTAAGTGCATAGTTTTGAATTCTTTGTACCCTACTTAAAGCTTGTGAAATTCGGTTATATCATGTGCTACAAGTGTGAGCTGAATGTATAATTTGGAAAAAAAAATAGGAAAGTCATATTATCAACATCTTATTCCAGAAGGCATATATGAGAGAATCTGCTTTGATTAGAAGTTTTGCTCTCTGAAAGTATTTCAGTTTTATGCATTTTTGCATTTCACACCAGAGAGCTCAGTTTACTGGATATTTTTTTGGAAAGGTCAAAAGCCTTAGTTGAAGAAGTAGAAGCTAGTCTTGAAGTAAAAGTGTCCTCAGATGGGTATTTCAGCGATGTGTTCATCGCTCTCCCTTCGTCACCTTGGTCTTCAGCCCAGATGCATGACACACCCGGGCAGCTGGTAAACCCTCCCACCACTGAGCACAGACACTGGCAAGCTCTTCACTTCAGTGGGAGCTTGGAGTGGTGGTATCCAGAATGTTTTAATCCCACGTAGGGTAGATTGGGATTATCCTTTCTTGGTGGGCTACTCATACTGTCCATCTTGACTGGTGACGTAGATGATGACTCATCAGCTCTGGATTTGAAGCAGCATGTCAGGAACACCCCTGACTTGCAGATGTCATATTGCAACTGCTCTGTCTTGCTCTGAGTTCCTCTGCTTTGCCGTGGTTCTGGTGCTGTTAGCACCTGCTGCTGGCCTTAAGCTGGAAACACACGCAGTTTATTAACAGGGAGGCCAAAACGTAGCAAAGAACACCATTTTATATGCACAGAAGACATGATCAGTAGTGAAGACATACTATTCTGGACTTTTTCTGAACCAAGTACCATATAACTAACTAAATACATAAAGTTGTTAGAAGCCGGGCTCGGTGGCTCAACCTGTAATCCCGCGCCTTTGGGAGGCTGAGGTGAGTGGATTGCCTGAGTCCGTGGGTTCGAGACCCACCTGGGCAACTTGGCGAGACCTCGTCTCTACAATAAATCAAAAAATTTGCTGGGCGGGGTAGCGCATGCCTGTAATTCTGGCTACTTGGAAGGCTGAGGCGGAAGGATCACCGGAACCCAGCAGGTCCAGGCTGCGGTGGCCGGGAGCGGCCACTGCACTCCAGTCTGGGCGACAGAGTGAGACTCCAACTCAAAAAAAATAAAAAAGTTGTTAGAACTCAGAAATTAGTCTGTCTGAGTCTTATGACAGATGAAGTTGAGGGAAAATAGCCAGTAATACAAAGTAATAAAAAGTAATATGGTATAGTTATAGCAATGTAACTCATAGGTGTGTATCAGATTTTTATGCTCCTGAACACATGCCTTCCTTGTCAAGCATCATGAAACATTTATTAAAATGAATTCTAAATTCAGAAGACCATGATAAAAATCTCCACAAAATTTTAAAAACAGAAGCTGTGCTAGCCACGATTTCTATTTACAATGAAATTAAACTAGAAATTAATTATATGTTGAAATAAGAATGTATTCCCTTAGACATTTTTAATGTAACAATTGAATCAAAGAGTTTTAGAAAATGCAGTGATAGCTTTCTTGGAGAATAATGTAAACTGAATGTGCGTGTCTGTGAGTGGATACGCATAACAAAACCTGTGGCCACCAAAACTAGTATAAAAATTCCTATCTTTCAATAATTTAATTGACCAAAGGGAAAATATAATAACCAAATATTCAAATTAGGATTTTATAAAAAGTCCAGAACAATAAAAATTCTGAGAAAATAGGATGTAAGAAGTATAAAAGCAAAATAAATTTAAAAACAAAAATAGTAAAGAAGAAGTGAGAAAGGAAGTTACTAATAAAATAATATCAAGGAAAAGAAAGGAGGGGAATTAGGAGGGAGGAAGACATTATAACAGTAGACATAGAAGAGACTCTTTTTAATTATATCTGAAACCATACAGCTATATGCTAATAGTTTTTAAATGTCTGTGAAATGAGGTATTTTCTGCAAAAATATAGGTGGAAAAGAAATACTTGCCAGGCGCAGTGGCTCAAGCCTGTAATCCCAGCACTTTGGGAGGCCTAGGCAAAAGGATTGCCTGAGCCTAGGGGTTCGAAACCAGCCTGGGCAACTTGGCAAAACTGCGTCTCCACAATAAATAAAAAAATTAGCTGGGCATGGTAGCACATGCCTGTAGTTCCAGCTACTTGGAAGGCTGAGGCGGAAGGATCATCTGAGCCCAGCAGGTCGAGGGTGTGGTAGCTGTAAGCATGCCACTGCACTTCAGCCTGGACAACAGAGTGAGACTCCAACTCAAAAAAAAAAAGAGAGAGAGAGAGAGAGAGAAATGCTGGCATCAGAAGTAGAAAAAAGTGGAAAACCTGACCAGAGCAATGGGACAAAATTAAGGGATGCCCCCCAAATAACTATTCTCAACTGAAAAAGCAAAAAGAAGGGAGGACACTGCTGACTCCTGTTTTACATGGACTCATTAGTTAAATTTTTCAATTTTAAAAGACAGACAATTCTCACATTCTATAAACTTTTTCACAATGTAGGAGGAAGAAAACAAAACTGGAAACTCCAGTTTGCTCTGTAAAATAGCATACCCTAAATAGCCCTACAACCAAAACCTAATTTAAAATATTACAAACAGTAAGGGCTATATTTACATATGATTGTTTGGATGACCCTAAGATGCTAATAAATGACATCAATAATATTATACAGCAGCATTTTAGCAGGAGCAAACTGATCCAGATGACCAGAAAGTTGGCTTCAGGAACAGGTAGCATCACCACCCAGTGCCAGTGTCTACACAGGCCAGACCCTCATGGGGCTCAACACACATGAGTTGAGTGAATCCCAAGAAGATTGCATGGACAGCTTCAATATAACATGACTCAGCAATCCATTCAGAAACAAAAAAAGATCATCTGAGATATAAGCCAAAAAAGATAATATTCCATATTTCTAAAACACTACTAGAGTTCAGTGAGAATGACCAAGTCTGAAATAAAAATACAAAACTCTAGAGCTTATTTGTTTGTCAGGAAGAGCCAGTTAGAAAATGTGGTGTGAGGGGGTGGGTAGAACTGCCTGGATAATTGCAGCAAAAATTACAGGTATTTTAGAATAATCCTAACAAGAAACGTGAGTGGCGTGTCTGGAAAAGGCGCAGCACTGTGCCCGGGGTTGGGGAGGGGAGAGAAGACACCTGCATGTGAAGCACACGTGCCTGAACAGTAGACTGGATTTGAAGATGCCAGGGTTCCCCCAGCACAAACTCATAGAACCTATCTTGGAACTTTACAAAGTCAGACCGAAGTTATTTTGGTGGAACAAATCATCAAGAATGCAAAGTGACCTAAGAGGTGATAGCAGGGATTAGCCTTGCCTGGTATGTAGTATGTTATAAGGAGGCAAAAGGCAGAAGTAGGTTGTGGGAGGGGAAAGGGAGACGGGAGTTCGTGTTTCAGGGGGTCAGAGTTTCTCTGGGACCGTGAAGAAGCTCTGAGGACATCTGGTGGTGACAGTTATGCAACAGTGGGATTGTCCTTCATACCAGTAAATTGCTTAAAAACAGTAAAATGGTAAGTTTTATGTTAAGTATATTTTACCACAAAAAAGGCACATACTTGCACAAGACGGAGTAGATAGCCAAGAGAGGGAATCTATTATATGTGAGCATGTATTTTTAAGGAAGGGAAAATCTAACCAATAAGTGATGTCTGTGGATTATTGGCTATCAATCTAGAAAAGCAAAATTAGACCCACTCTCAAAATACACAAACGTAAATCTGATGGCTTAAATGATAGTTTTAAATTTAGAACAAAATAGAATTTTATTTTAGAAAATGTGTAACAAAATAGAATTAGATAATTGTCAAATATTCAAGCTAAGGATAAATCACAGGAGAAAAGTATAACATATTACATGAAATTAGAAACTTGAAAGTGAAACAATACAAAATACTAACTTGAGAAAATACTTGTATTAGATATCACAGAGTTAACATCATTTTCCAATGAAGACCACACATAAATAAGGGACACATTAAATTTCAGTATGTAAATGGGCAAGATACATGAAGAGACAATTTTTATATGCAAAAACTAGAGGAAGTGAAGTTGGGTAAAAAATTTAAAAGAAAGTTCAGCCTTAGTCATAATTAAAGATATACAAATTAAAGCAACAATGATGCATCTTTTTTGCTGATTGATTAGCCCAAAACTGAGCAGCTTACATGATTGCTGTAGTGTGCTGAAATTCAGATTATGGGTGACATTGTGCATTCCTAGATGTTTATGAAACTATTTGGCAGTGTCTTCAGATCCTGAAGCACGTTACAAAGTAGGAGCTCTTCCTTGAAGCAGAACTGTGTGAGGGGCAGGGAAGGAGCTTGGGAAATCACCATTTTGCAGCCATTATCACAAGGACTGGGTTGCTAAATCTCTAGCAGAAGGGGAAAAGGAGATTTGATGAAGAACAGGATATTTTAATGGTATTAAAATGTCTCAACTGGGTGTGGTGGCTTACGCCTGTAATCCCAGCACTTGAGAGGCCAGAATGAGAGGATCACTTGAGCCAGGAGTTTGAGACAAGTCTGGGTAACATAGCAAGACTTCATCTCTACAAAGAAATAAAAAACTTAGCCAGGAGTGGTGGCACACGCCTATAGTCCCAGCTCCTCAGAAGACGGCAACAGAAAGATGCCTGAGCTCAGAAGATTGAAGCTGTGGTGAGCCATGATTGTGCTACTGCACTCCAGCTTGGGCAACAGAGTGAGAGCCTGGCTCAAAAAATAAAATAAAATGTCTCTTTGCAGATTGTGGCAAATGTTAAAAATTAGTGAATTGGGGCAAAGGGTATATGGGAGTTCTTGCAACTTTTCTCTAAGTTTCAATCTATTCCAAGATATATTTTAAATGTTCCCCTTTACCTAATCATCAGGGTTGGGGAATATTACTTTTAAAGTCGAAATATAAGCAATATTAATGAATATATTAATTGTGGAAAATATCTAATAGAGAAAATTTGGAAGCAGGTTGGAAATAGTGACTAAGAAAATTAAGGTACATGCACCAAACAGGTGTACCTTTCCACATGACAATCATAAAGGCTGTGCAGCCCTATAAAAAGATGCTCATAATATGATGTCAATTCCTTAAGGAAAAGAAATAGTAGTGTACCCTTTTATTTACAAATAAAGATATACTTATAAAAATACTAGACAAGAGTATGTAAATATGACAATATTAATTGTCCATTCCTCCTAAGCAGCATTATTGCATCCATATGGCAGGCACACTGATGATAGCCAAAGAACTGAGATAGTCATCTTGATGGCCTGTACAAGAACACGGGGGCTAGCTGTTATCCTGAAGATTGTGAACTGCTTTTAAACATGCTGCTGCTTTTTGGTGTTTCAGTTTGCTGCCATATGCAATTCGAAGTCTTGGATTTTACTTTTCTGGTCTTTTTGTTTTCGTATGTTTGTTTTTTGAGTCAGGGTCTCAAATGTTACTCAGACTGGAATTCAGTGGCATGATCACAGCTCACCATAGCCTCAGCCTCCTGAGCTCAGGTGAGCCTTCCATCTCAGCCTCGTGTGTAGCTGGGACTACAGCTGCACGCCACCATGTCTAGCTAATTTTTTTTATTTTTGTAGAGACGGGGTCTTGCTATGTTGCTTATGCTGTTCTCAAGCTCCTGGCCTCAAGCAGTCCTCTCACCTCAGCCTTCCAAAGTGCTGGAATTATAGGTGTGAGCCATTGTGTCCAGCTGTTTTTCATTTTTCTGTAGTTGATTTTCTGCTTCATTAAATCGCCTTTCCTATTTGACTCTCACTAGCCACTGCTAATTCTCAAGTATCTGGGGATCAATAGCAACAAAGCATATTTTATGGAGATCTTCAAAATTCAACTTGCATGTGACCATGGGGCACCCTGTCAAACTATCTTTGAGCTTAACCATTCCCTGGGTGAGGTATGAGATATTAGAGGCATTGTATTTTCCTTTGATTTTCATTCGTAGAATACTTAAAATTATGTCTTTTTTCCTTTTAAAATTTCAACCAGGGTCAGGCATAGTGGCTCATGCCTTTGGAAGGCTGAGGCAAGATTGCTTGAGCCTAAGAGTTCAAGACCAGCCTAGGCACAGTGAGGCCTTGTCTCTACAAAAAAAAATTTTGTTTAACTGCTGGGTGTGGTGGCTCTTGCGTGTACTCCCAACTACTCAGGAAGCTGAGGTGGAAGGATCGCGCCTGAGCCCAGGAAATTGAGACTGCAAGCCGGGCTCGGTGGCTCAGCCTGTAATCCCGCGCCTTTGGGAGGCTGAGGTGAGTGGATTGCCTGAGCCCGCGGGTTCGAGACCGGCCTGGGCAGCGAGACCTCATCTCTACAATAATTCAAAAAATCAGCCGGGCGTGGTAGCGCATGCCTGTGATTCTGGCTACTTGGAAGGCTGAGGCGGAAGGATCGCCGGAGCCCAGCAGGTCGAGGCTGCGGTGGCTGGGAGCGGCCACTGCACTCCAGTCTGGGCGACAGAGTGAGACTCCAACTCAAAAAAAAAAAAATTGAGACTGCAGTGAGCCGTGATTGTACCACTGCACTCCAGCCTGGGTGACAAAGTGAGACCCTGACAAGAAAGAAAAGAGAGACAGAGACAGTGAGAGAGAGAGAGAGAAAGATGAATCAGTGTTAACATTTTTATTTTCAAGTATCTGTAACTTTCATTTTGTAAGTCATGATTGAGTTTAGATCCAATATTTATTTATACTCTATTTCTTTGTTTATACTCTATTTATTTATTTGTTTATTCTAATTAGCTAAAGTCAAGGCTACAGTCAAGAGGCCTGAGTTCTAGTTCTCAGCCTGCTCCTGCCCCACAGTCTCTCTGGTAGCATCTGATGTGACCCTGTTACCCCTGGGTCAGATATTCTCACAGGCCTTTTCCTGTTCCATTTATAATCCTGTTATTCTGAGAGAAGGACTCATTCCTGCTGTCTCATTGAAGGTCATTAAAGCAGGTTCATTCAGTAGAGTCAACAGTAAGCTACATGGCAATGTTTAGAGCAAGGACATTTGATTTGTTTATAAGGTCCAGAAAGACTAGAAAACATTGAATTGTTTTCACTTCCACCCAAATAGAGCAGAATATAGGTGGAAAAAGTGCATCAGAACTATATCCTGGAAACAATAGTCTTAAGACAGTTATACCTAAAATCTAAACCATCCTAAAAACTTTTTTAAAGAACCCCCAAAACACACAAGTACTTGGAAATTAAATAGCATACTGCCGAATTACTTTTGGGTAAACACAGAAATCAAGAAATAAATTTTTAAAATTCCTGGGAACAAATGAAAACATATCAAAACCTCTGGGATACCATGAAAACAGTGTTGAGAGGGGAGTTTGTAGCATTACATACACATATCAAGAGAATAGAGAGATCACAAGTAAACAAACAGCCTAACATCACACCTAAGGGAGCTGGAAAGGCAAGGACAATTAAATCCTAATTTCAATAGAAAAATCCAGATTACTAAAATAAAGTCACAATTGCAGGAAATAGAAGACAAAAATATCATAGTAAGGATTAACAAGACAAAACAAAACTGGTTTTTTGAAAGGATAAATAAGATTGACAGACCTTGGCCAGATTGAGTAAAAAAAAAAAAAAGTTCAAATAAACAAATAAACAAAATTAGAAACAAAAAAACAACTGACCCCAAAGAAATTCAAAAAATTATCAGAGATTACTATGAATATCTGTATGCAAATAAATTAGAAAATCTACAGGAAATGGATGATTTCATGGCATCACACAACCTCCCAAGGTTGAAACAAGAAAAATTAAAACTCTAAACAGACCAATAACAATCCAGGAAATTGACTCAGTTATAAGAAACCTTCCTGCCAAAAAAAAGCCCTGGACCAGATAGTTTCTCAGCTGAATTCTACAAGACACAAAGAAGACCTGATACCAATCTTATTGAAAGTATTCCAGGCAATCAAGAAGGAAGGATTTCTGAATTCCCAGGTCATTCTATAAAGCTAATGTAATACTGATAGCCAAAAGTGGCAAAGACCCAACAAGGAAAGAGAATTGCAGGCCAATTTCCCTGATAAACAAATTTTCCTGATGCAAAAATTCTCAACAAGATTCTAGCATACCGTATCCAACAACACATTTCAAGGATTATCCATCATGATCAGGCAGGCTTCATTCCCGGGATACGGGGCTGGTTCAACATCACAAGTCTATAAACTTAATTCAGCACATTAACAGATATAAAACTAAAACCCACATGATTATCTCATTAGATGCCAAAAAAGCATTTGATAAAATCCAGCATCCCTTCTTGATAAAACCCTTGAACACCTAGGCATTGGAGGAACATTCCTCAAAACAATAAAAGCCATCTATGACAAACCTGCACCAACAGTTTGCTTAGTGGGCAGAAGCTGGAAACATTCCCCCTCAGAACTGGAACAAGGATGCCCACTCTCACCCCTCCTATTCAGCGTAGTCCTGGAAGTCCTAGCCAGAGCAATCAGGCAGGAGAAGGAAACCAGTGGTATCCAAATAGGAAAAAAGGATGACATGATTCTATACCTAGAAAACTCTGTAGATCAACACACAAAAGACAGTTGCATTTCTATACAACAACAAGCAAAGTGAGAACTAAATAAAAAACATAATTCCATTCATAATAGCCACCAAAAAATGAAATACCTTGGCATCCACCTAACCAAAGAAGTGAGAGACCGTTATAATGAGAACTACAAAACACTGCTTACAGAAATCAAGGTTGATACAAACAAATGGAAAAACATCCCATGCTTGTGGACTGGAAGAATCAATATTGTCAAGATGTCCATCCTACCCAAGGCAATCTGTAGATTCAATGCAATCCCTATCAAACTGCAGGCATCATTTTTCACAGACCTAGAAAAGACAATACAGAAATTCATAAGGAAACAAAAAAGAGCACAAATAGCTACAGCAATCCTCAGCAAGGTATCATACTTCCAGACTTCAAACTTTATTACTAGGCTACAGTAACCAAGACAACATGGTACAGGAATAGGCACATAGACCAATGGAATAGGACAGAGAATCCAGAAATAAAAACACAATCCCCCAACTAACTTATCTTCAACAAGACCAACAATAACAACATTTATTATTGTTCGTTATATAAAATAAACATTTTCCTGCATGTCTTGCCACATGCAGAAAAATGAAACTGGACCCCTACCTATCACCATATACAAAAATGTACTCAATATGGGTAATGGGAAACCTCAAACTATAAGAATCTCAGAAGAAAACATAGGGACTACCTACCCCCCTGGACACTGGAGTAGGCAATGAATTTATGGTCAAGTCCTCAAAAGCAAATGCAGCAAAAGATAGGTGGGACCTTATCAAACTGAAAACTTTTTGCATAGCAAAAGAAACCATCAAGAGAGTAGAGAGACAACTCATGGAATGGGAAGAAATATTTGCAAGCTATGCATCCGACAAAGGCCTAACATCCAGAATCTAAAAGGAATTGAAAAAGAAAAAAAAAACAACCCTATTAAAAAGTGGGCAAAGAACATGAACAGACAGACATTTCTCAAAGGAAGACATACAAGCAGCCAACAAACACATGAAAAAATACTCGGCCTCATTAATCAGAGAAATGAAAATCAAAACTACAATGATATACCACCTACCACCAGTAAGGATGGCTATCATTAATAAGTCAAAAGAACAGGTGCTGGCACAGATGCAGAGAAAATGGGATGCTCCTGCACTGTTGGTGGGAATGTAAGCTAGTTCAACTTTTGTGGAAAGCAGCATGGTGTTTTCTCAGAGAACTAAAAATTGAACTTCCATATGATCCAGCAATCCTCCTTCTGGGAATATACCCTGAGGAACATAAATTGCTCTACCAAAAAGACACCTGCACACATGTTTATTGCCACACTATTCACAATAGCAAAAACATGAAACTAACCCAGATGCCCATTGAAAATGGACTGGATAAAGAAAATATGGTACAGTATACACAACGGGCTATTATGCCACCATAAAGAACAAAATCATGTCCTTTGTAGCAACTTGGATGCAACTGGAGACCATCATTCTAAGTGAACTACCACAGAAACAAAGATCTGGATACTTTATGGTCTCACTCATAAGCGGCCCTGATCACTGGTCACATGAGCACAAGGGAGGGATCGGCAGACACTGGACACTGCTAGGAGAGGAAGGCAGGAGGAGGGGGCAAGGCACGTGACAACTCACTGGATACAATGTCCACTATCACGGGGAGAGAAGGCCAGCTAGAAGCCCAAATTTCACCTGCATGCAACCTACTTATGTAGTAGATCCCTACTTGTACCCCATAACTCTAAAATAAAAATTTTTAAATTATTTTTAAAAAGTAAAACTGAAATGACCTTTGGAAAAAAAAAAACTTTACCAAACTTGGGGAGACTTGGTAACTGGGTCATATCCTTTGTCTCTGAGATTTTAAATCTTTACTCACGTTGGCTGAACGCAGGTTTTGTGTCTCACCTTTTACACGTGAGCCTGTTTTCACCCTAAAATGCTTGTGCCTCCACAGGTGGGCTCCGTGGTGGCTGTAGGCTGGATCCGCTCCCGCAAGGCTGTTGACTGGCGCCTCTTCCGGAACATCTTTGTGGCCTGGTTCGTGACCGTCCCCGTGGCTGGATTGTTCAGTGCTGCTATCATGGCCCTACTCATGTACGGGATCCTTCCCTACGTGTGACCTCTCTTCTGCCGGCGTACACAGCTGAAGGGATGGACTGGTGGCGTGCTCTGTTACACGCACCTCTGGCTGCAGCTCTCCCACCAGCCCTGCACACCTGTGGGTCCCATTCCACGCTCGCCGGCTGCGGAGACCCAGCTTCAGAGCTAACCTAACTACTGTACATAACAATATGTATTAAGCCGGTATCGTGGTGAATAATGTGGTGCAGTTACTTATATATTAAGTATATATTGTATACATAGAATAGGTAGCACTATTTCGAACGTAGTCGAATGGGAGTGGAGATCATTGCCTAGAATTCAATATTCAGTAAATCTTGTACATAACAATGTCAGTGGCAAACTCTCAGAGCCTTTGAAAAGGAAGATGTGGATTGGAAAATGTTTTTTTCCATACCTGATTTTTCCCTTCTAATATACTGTAAGCTAAATGAGACATGGGCCCGGCCACAGAGACCTGGGAGGCATAGGGCGACTGGCTCAGGATGCCGGGCAGGAGTTCACAAGTGCTTTCATAAAGAGCTTGTTCAAATACTGTATGGATTATCATGTAATATATCAGCATTGCTTTTGTAAATACTTAAAAGTGTAATTTTTTAATGGTGTGCTTCCCTTATACTTTTTTGATCAGAGAATTTTGGAAAGTACCAAAGAAGCAGGGGAACGTTTGCCAGTATTATATTTTCTATGTTGTCTGTCTCCCCCTCACTGTCCTACTGTCCGTGGAGCAGCGCGTGGTGGCACATCACCCAGCATGCACCACGCTGCAGCCTCAGCCACCAGCACCACCGCCACCGCATGCTGGGTCCCAGTCAGCCCTGCAGTGGCCTTTCTTCGTCATCTGCTCAGAGAATGATCAGTGCGAGGCCATGCGGTTGAGCACCGCATATCAAGTCCAGTGTTGGTTTTCATCCCAGTCTTCCTGCAGCCCGAAGAAGGAAGCCTCGTCAACATGTTGACGCAGATGAGGCTTTTTACATGCTTCAACACTGGAGAGATTCGGGGGGAGTGGGGGTGGACTGTTAGAAAATACACTGGATGTGTGTGTGTCCCCAAGGCCCTCCCTGAGCTGGACATGCTGACGCTCCATCACCCATTCACGCGGGAGGGAGGAAGTGCGACTAATGATAGAGCCTGAACTATGGAAATGCTGCTAAAATTTTTATATTGACAAACATTTTCTTGGTACTTCATTGTGATTTTTCATTAATCAACCATATTAAATTTATAATAAAAAATGCCCTTCAAAAGGTGCCTCCAGAGTCTTTTTCTAAATATCGACATACTGTTTTCTTTCAGAGTTTCCACAAAAATCAAAGCCATAATTTGGTCACTTGTATTTTCCAAATACCTTTTATTGCTTTTTCTCATTTTGCTACAACATATTTGTGCAGAAAATACACAAAAAATGGAAAGAATGACCCCATACCCAACATGCAAACCTCTACACTGCCAATGCATGGCGCTGAATCCCTCACTAGCGAAGTGCCTGCCAGAGAGCTTGTCCTCAGTGGGACTTCTGCAAGAGGGGCTGGTGCATCCATGCCAAGCCTTCCCACTTTCCAAGTTCCCAGACTTCGGGGTGCTTGGTTGAGTCGGTTTGGATGTCAGGGCTAAGGGCCCAGCAGGAAGGGGCAGATCCCACCCTTGGCTTGAGCGGCCAGAAACAGTGATGTGGAGTCTCTGGAGCCCCCAGGTCCCCCAAGGGAGGCCCAACCCTCGGCAGCAGTGGGGCACAGCTGACTCCCTCCACAGTGGGGAGGGGACTGCGGAGGAAAGCTGGCCAGGTGCAAAGTGCATTGCCACAAGGAGACCCTGCTGCCCTCTCCATTCTTTTTTTTTTTTTTTTGAGTTGGAGTCTCACTCTGTCACCCAGGTTGGAGTGCAGCAGCATGCTCATGGCCACCCCAGTGTCAACCTGATAGGCTCCAGTGAGCCTTCCGCCTCAGCCTTCCACATAGCTGGAACTACAGGCACGCAGTGCCACGCCCGGCTAATTTTTTATTTATTGTAGAGACGAGATCTTGCCAAGTTGCCTGGGCTGGTCTTGAGCCTGTGGGCTCAGGCAATCCACTCGCCTCAGCCTCCCAAAGTGCTGAGATTACAGGCTGAGTCAGTGAGCCCAGCTCTCTCCATTCTTAAAATAGCACCTTAAACCTTACGCTTTCCTATAAGGAAAAAGTTCATTGTCTTCCTTGATTTACTTATAAGAAAAATAGCATAACACCAGGCAAATGAACGCTGGGCAGACCAAACAACCTGCTGGACTCAGGCAGACACCTAGCTTGCAGCCTGCGCCTTGAGAAACTGCGTCCCATGTGTGAGAGGGGCAGAGTCACACATGCAGCATTCCCATGACTGAGCCCTGGACCTCAGCAGCACAGAGGCCTTGCCTCTGCACCCCTTCCCCACCTATTATCTGACTGACAGCCACTTGGCCAGCCCATCCTTCAGAGGGAGGAGAGAGCTCCCACAAGTCCTTCTCACCGGCCTCCCCCTGGAGTGGTACCCCACATTCACTGTGCAGCAGACTCCTGTGGGTGGCCAAGGAGGTGGCCATCAGGTCCAATATCTCAGTGCCAAGGAAGGCAAAGGGCTGATCTGCTCGTCTGAGCATGGACCCTCCTGGCGTGGAGACCCTGGCAAGGGCTCTGCTATCCCAGGCCACCAGCCAGCGTGCCCTGAGTCTCCTTGGAGCTCACTGACCTCTTGCTCCCCCTGGCTTCCTGCAAGACTGTTCATCAGGGCCCTTTACTGTGCATCAGAGCAGTGTCTGGGGTCAACAGGACACAGGTCTCTTTGAGGAAGGGCCCTGGCAATGTGGCTCCTTTCCTCACGCCTGGGCTCCCCTGAGGGGCAGTTGGGAAGCTGTTAGATGACAGCACAAACTGTCAGGAGTCAGAGTTCCTGAAGCAATGCTCTTTGACCTCATTTTCTGCCTTTCAAGAGGAAATGAACTTTTGAGCAACTATCTAAACACATGTATTCATTTTTGACAGGGTAATTTTTTTGTCAGAGTCTCACCCTCTTACCCAGGCTGGAGTGCAGTGGCATGAGCACAGCCTCCACCTCCTGGGCTCAGGCGATCCTTCTACCTCAGCCTCCTGAGTAGCTTGTTACTACAGGCACACACCATCACCCCTGGCTAATATCTTTATTTTTTTATTTTTTGTAGAGTTGAGGTTGCCCAGGCTGGTCTCCAACTTCTGGGCTCAAGCAGTGCTCCCACCTAGGCCTCCCGAAGTGTAGGGATTACACACATCACCACACCTGGCCTCAACAGGGTAATTTTAAAAATAAGTCCTTCCCACTTATAAGAAGCTGCTAAGTTCTTAAGATGCAAAAACTTAAGACCATGATGGTTCAGAAAATGAAGGATGAAGCTCTCTGACATCACTGGTTTACTTGATGACAGCAAGACTGGAAAGGTAACCTCAGGAGCTGGAGTACTGGACTTCTAAGGCCTAGGATGAAGCTGTCCCATACTCTGTTCACCCACTTGAATCACCTTGGGCCCCTTCTGGGGAACAGTGAGACCATCTCACGAGAGTATGAGGAATGCAGGGGGCGTGAGACAGGGGCCACTCCCAGGGAACAGAGGTTCCCCAAATATTTTAAGTGTGTTTCCCTTGGGAGAGTCATTACTGCCACTTCGCTTTTTCAAGGCTGACCACCCGGGGGGATGGCTCTGAGGAGAGCATCACAGTGGATGATGGAAAAAAGGAACAGAAAAAAAAGCCATTAGTAAACAAGAGACAAAGACTGAAAGAAAAGAGAATGGATTGTCCGCATGCTCGATGGGGGACTGGGAAGACCCAAAGTGTGTGGTTTAGTAAATGGGCAACATCACCCTGTTCTTGGATTGGTACCATCTTAAATATTTCTATCCTATACCTTATTTTATTATAGAAACAATAAGGCTGGGTGCAGTATCTCAGGCCTGTAATCCTAGTACTTTGGGAGAGTTGCAATTCAAGACCAGCCTGGCATCATAGCGAGACCTCGTCTCTTAAAAAAAAAAAAATCAAAAACTTAGCCAGCAATGGTGGCATGCACTTGTAGTCACAGTTACTTGGAAGGCTGAGGTGGAAGGATCGCCTGAGCCCAGGAGGTTAAGGCTGTGGTGAGCCATGATCGTGCCACTGCACTCCAGCCTGGGAAACAGAGTGAGACCCCAACTCAAAAAACAAACAGAACAATCCTGACGCACATTATGACAAAAGAAAAGTCACCTGGATCCCATCATCCCACCAGCATCTTTCTGAGACATTTCCCTGATTTCATAATTTATTCACTCTTTGAGACACCTACGGCGGGCCAGGCCCTGAGGACATCAAGGCACAGAATGATGAGAGTTCAAGTGGCCACGTGGTCCTGGGGCTGGTGCAGGCCCTAGGCTTCCTGACCTTTATCTGGAGCCTTCCTGTCCAGCAGCCATCAGCCCATTGCAGCTGCGGTCTCCAGGAAGAGGAGGCCTGCAGGAAGCCTGGAGAATGCTCCCGAAGGAGCACTACGATAGCGTCTGGGAACTGGAAAGGAAGTCTGCAGAGAGGGCAAGAGGTCTATTCTGCCTGCTTCTAGGAAGGAAACACAGGAAGAATTGAATGGACGACCAGCTATTCTCCACGGGTCCAGGACAAAACCAGCTTCGGCGGCTGAAGGGATTCCCGTCAGAATGTGATGGAGCATTTCCTTGCCTTTCCCAACACATGCCATTGAGAGGTGAAACAAAATCACAAGTCTAGAGGCCATGGGGAAGTGGCACAGATGCCCAAAAGAGGAGGTCGGAATGACCTCGGGGCAGGAAGCGGGACTAGGAATCCCCATCCTCCTTGGGCACAGCTGCAACAGCGGCACCTAGCGGGGTCGAGTTTAACCGCAAGCACGACTGTCAAGACCTTTTCAATGTGCAGTGAAGTCACTCACTGAATGTTAACTGTATCACAATTCAGAGTTGCAAGAATGCTCAGAAATGCCAGGAGTTATGTGTATCTCTTGGTGGCCACAGGGAACAATGAACACCTGCTGAAGGAACTCAAGTCTATGCAGAAAGCCCCTTGCCCAGGATGCAGGCCCAGTCCTCCTGCCTGCCAGTTGGATGCAGCAAACATCACAAGTGCCCAGCATGTGGCATGCACTGGCCTGGCCACTGGAGGCAGGAAGACTGCAACACTGGCTTGAGCCATGTGCAGTGGCTCAAGCCTGTAATCTCAGCATTTTGGGAGGCCGAGAAGAGATGATTGCTTGACTACAGGGGTTCAAGATCAGCCTAGGCAACGTGGTGAGATTTCAACTCTACAATAAATCAAAAAATTAGCTGGCTGTGGTGGTACACGCCTGTGGTTCCAGCTGCTTGGAAGGCTGAGGCAGAAGGATCATCTGAGCCCAGCAGGTCGAGGCTGCAGTGGCTGTAAGCATGCCACTGCACTCTAGCCTGGGCGGCAGAGTAAGTCTGACTCAAAAACAAAAAGAAACCCTGGCCTAAGAGCTCAGGGAGGGAGGGAGGTGGTTAAACGACTGAAGCAAGAAGTGGTTGCTGCTGCTGGGAGGCTCTGGGCGGAGCAGTAGGAGCCCAAGGGAAGGCAGCTAATTAGCTTAGGAGGTATGGGAAGCTTCAGAGAAGAGGCAAAAATTTGCTGAGACTCCAAGTGCAAAATGGACACAAGTATAGGTTCAGTTTGGGAAACGGTATGTTCTGGAAGCCTGCAGATTACCAAGATGTCTAGAAGGTGGTTTGGATTATGAAGGAGTAGTGGTGTGCAAAGACAGAGGAGATGGGCATAGAAGCATCACCAGGAAGACATTACCACACTCTCTGGAGCAGGTTGGATCTCAGGGCGGACAAGGGATGGACTGTGGCTTGGGAAGCTTACAGTGAATACCACGTCCCATTGCTAATGTCTCCTTCCGTGATGGCCCATTTAGCATCCATTCTGCCAGAGGAGAGGAATGTATCTAGCACACTTGGGAGGAAAGAACTGGGCACACAGAGTCAGTTCTTCTCACCTTCTCTCAGGAATACAAGAACTGCCCTATCCTGAAAAGGCCCCAAGGCACATCAGAACCAATGTGAAAAAGCTCCCCACATGAATATTCCACACAGATGTTGAGAACCAAGATGAAGAGTTAGGGAAGGTAGAAAGTCAAACCCGGATGCCAATCCTTGAGTAGAGGGCAGAAGAGAAGAGAGATATGTTCTGAAGAGGAAGAAACAGTCAGAGGACCATGTATGCACAGAGGCCACTGGCCTAAACAGGATGGCTGTTACATAGGAAACTGTTGTCTACCTGTACACATTACAGATGACAACACTAGAAGCATCTCCAGTTCTCTCAGACCTCTTCCTGTCCAAGGTTCCAGAACCTGAGGCTCAGAAGGTAACAGTGAGTCTCCAAGACAGACTGCAGAAGCCAAATGAAACCCCAGGACACTCACATCCTCCTCTGTTCTTTGACAGAAATACACAGGTATGGCGACAGATTAGTAAAGGACTAGTCACTTGCAGAGGTAATATGTAGAATAGGACATGTTAACATTAATCTATTATTACAAAATTTAGGACAAAATTCATGCCTTTCCATTTCTTATCCCAAAACTGGTTCCAACCTCTTCACCTGGGATACCCTCCCAAGGGCTGCAAGTAGGAAGGCACTGTGTCTCTCTCCAGACCAAGCAGAACCACCACTGCAGGGCACACCTGTGTTGTGCAAGGGTCCTCTGCCTTTCTCAAACAATACCCATTAGGAGGCTTTTCCCTAATTACATAAGTTAAAAGAAATGTGTTTTAGGAAACTGGAAAAGTAAAGTATGGAGTAAATAAAAAGTACCTATTATTCCTCCTTCCTGAGAGAATATTAACATTTGAGGGGCATTTTGTCCTATGTTTGCATATACATTTTAAAAAATAAAACTGAGTCTAGTTTTTAGCTTTATTTTATTTAACATTATATTGTGAACACCTTCTCATGCTTTTCTCAGAAACAAAAGCTGATACTCCCTCTATGAACGTGACCTCATGTACTGAGCCACTGTCCTACTGTTGCACACCAGAGGGTCACCAACCTCTCACTACTGTACTAAGGCACTGCAGCGAGAAACCCTGACAGAAACCTTCATGTACCTTTGATGATTTTCTCAAGGTCACTTCCTAGGAGAGAGCCCCCCCCTCCCCCCGCATCAACCTGCAGGTGTTAAAGGAGTGTCTATTAGAATGCTCGTGTCTGCCCCAGGTACAAATCCCACAGAGGTCGTCTTGAAGGTAAGGTTCAAAGGAAGCTGAGGATCCCAGCAGTGTCCTGAGTGAAATCACTCAGTTCCTGTGGTGACCAGCACAGTGCTTGGAACAAGTTCATGTGCTTTCCTCCACACCACAGCCCAAAGACCTCCCACAACGCGGGTCTTCAGAACACAGCCCCACCAGCCACAGGACTCAACACAACTACTGAATAAAAGGTGGACAGACACTACCTACATTCACATTTGGATTACTGTGTCAATATAAATTTGGCTCTTCAGCTCTACAATATTTATTAATTTAAAAGAGATGGCACAACAAAGGAAAAAACATAAACCTAAGCATGCTCTTTTCATCTAATTCAGGCCATAAATGCAACTAACCTCATCAGATCAACACCTTGGAAACAATCAGGGATGTATCTCCCTCCTCAAGTTTCTTTGCTGCCCCATCACCTCCAGCCTTTCCCCCAAACCCACCAGACTGCAGAGCTGTGCCCCCTACAACAGTCCTTATCACAAGGAGCTGGTGGCCAACCTTCCTGAGCATTCCTCCTCCATGCCACATGGAACTCATGGAACTCCCACACAGTATCCCTCCCCTCCTCATCCTTCCCTACAGCATCCCTCCAGGCTCATGGCATCTCTCCAGGTTCATGGCATCCCTCCACACAGCATCCCTCCAGGCTCGCAGCATCCCTCCCTGCTGTGCAAGGGAAGGGACAAAGCAGAACTAAGTTATGGCTTAACCCTTGTTACCCCTTTTCCTTTCCTGTTTTATTTTCTCTCTCCTAATGATGGTTCAACCCATGAAGACAGTGCTAAAGAAAATAAAACTATACCATGGGGTTGGTATCATAGATATTTCCCAACATAAGTGATATCTAGTTATTACCCATTACTCATAATTTGGATAAAGGATACTGCCTAGGAAAGTTATATCCTTCATGGTAGTAGGAGGAAAGTATACATTAAAATTTTTTAGAAAGCAAATGTGTCCAGTTGCTTTTATATTTTATTTTTATTTTTTTGAGTTGGAGTCTCACTCCTTCGCCCAGGTTGGAGTGCAGTGGCATGCACGCTCACAGCCACCCCAGCATCGACCTTCTGGGCTCCAGCGAGCCTTCCTTCCACCTCACCCTTTCGCTTAGCTAGAACTACAGACACGCGTTACCAAGCCCGGCTATTTTTTATTTTATTGTAGAGACAAGGTCTTGCCAGGTTGCCTGGGCTGGTCTTGAACCCGCAGGCTCAGGCAATCCACTCGCCTCAGCCTCCCAAAGTGCTGGGATTACAGGCTGAGCCACCAAGCCCAGCCCCAGTTGCTTTTAAAACAACCCATCTAGAAACTGAGCAAGGAATGTGAACAGGCAAGTCAGAGTTATAAATAGTCAGTAAACATGAAAACAGTTCCATTTCACTGGTGATTAGGAAAATGCAAATTAAAATAAAATACCTTCTGTCACCTATGAAGCTGGTAAAAAAGTGTAAACTAAGCTGGCGCAGTGGCTCATGCCTGAAATCCCAGCACTTTAGGAGGCTGAAGCAAGAGGGCTGCCTGAGCCCTTGAGTTTAAGATCAGCCTGGCAACAAGACCTCACCACTACAACAAATCAAAAAAACTAGCCAGATATGGTGGTGCGCGCCTACAGTTCCAGCTACTTGAAAGGTTAAGGCAGAAGAATTGCCTGAGCCCAGCAGGTCAAGGCTTTAGTAGCTGTATGCGTGCCACTGTGCTCCAGCCTGGATAACAGAGTGAGATTTCAACTCAAAAAAAAAAAGTGAAAACTGCATAACATTCAGTATTATTGGGGATGTGGGAAAACAGATACTGTCAAAAACCACTGTAGAAATATACATTGTTATAAAACTTCTGGAAGGCAAGTTTGTACTACTAATCAAATGCATACATGCCCTACGACTCAGCAATCTCACTTTCAGAAACCTTATCCTACAGAACTTCTATCCAACACAACAGCCACTAGCTACATGTGGCCATTTACATCTAATTACAATTAAATAAAAAATGTAGCCCTTCAGATGCCCTACTTGTATTTCAAGCACTCACTAGCCACATGCAATAGTTCCTGCTACACAGGACTAAGCAGACAGATCACCTTCACCATTACAGGAAGCTCCACTGGCAGTGTGGAGAATAGTCACAGAAACGGATATTCAGGCAGCACTGTCCATAGAGCAGAAAACCAGTAGAAAAGGGAATCATGAAATAAACTGTCACATTTATACTAAAGCATGCAGATAATCAAAATGAAGCAGACATATGAACAAGCAGAAACAGGACTCTAATATGTTAAATTTTAAAGTATAATTGCAAAACAGGCTAAATACTTTAACACCTTATACATATAGTAATGTAATTGCTAGACACTGAAAAATATCTACAAGGATATATAAACTGTCAGTGCTAGGGGGAAGGTACAGGGAGTAAAGAATGAGAATTTTCACTTTTCTTTCATTTACTTTTAAACTCACTGAATTTGTTGCAAACAGCATATATTACTTGTGTATTTTTAAAAGTGAATATTTTCAAAAGGAGCTCTACTTTTAGAAAGATAATTTATCAGTGAGCCCTAAGGATATTATAGTCTGTTCATTTATTTTCTACACTGGGACTTTCATTGTTTGGTTATCACTTTTCTATTTCTAAAAATTAAATATGTTTCTGAGCTGGGCTCGGTGGCTCAGCCTGTAATCCTGTGCCTTTGGGAGGCTGAGGTGAGCGGATTGCCTGAGCCTGCAGGTTCGAGACCCACCTGGGCAACGA